>NW_019731603.1:141485-208335 GCF_002891405.2 Cryptotermes secundus
AGTAAGTAAGTAAGTAAGTAAGTAAGTAAGGGAGGCTGGGGGCTACCGTACGCTTTCCTGGCTGAATCCGATGATTCAACATGGACGCACGACACTGTACATGAGCATGATCTAAATAAATTCGTGGCAATGCAGACGAAGAACTGTTCATCCTGACTTTAATGAAATTAGTTAGAAACTTAGTTAAATCAGGGCACTAGGTATTGCAGTTGCCCGAGCCACTATGATGCAACCCGGAAGGCCGCTGTTCCATTCCTGATGAAATTATTGGATTTTTCAATTGACCTAACCCTTCCAGCCGCACTATGATGGCCCAGGGGTTGACTCAGCCTCTACCAGAATTTTTTGTTGTTGTTGTGCTTATTTACAATCTAGATCATGTTAGAATATTACGTAAACGTGTTGTAGGTGGTTGGCTTGCGAGGGAAACATCCAGTGATGTTTCTTCTACATGTAGTCTATTTTATTGATTGGTTATGTCTTGGGGCCATGTTCTGTCCAGTCTTCTTGTCACTGGACCGTTGGTGTATAGCTCTTCTATTAATTCGTTGTCATGGTTTACAGTTTGGTTTTTGTACCTTTCAGCCATTCTTAGTATTTCATTGCTCACATACCATGGCGCGTCTGCAATTGCCCTTAGTGTTTTTGATTGGAATCTCTGGATGAGATTGATTGTCGATGGCTTTGCGCATCCCCAGACCTGAAGACCATACGACCAAATAGGTTTCAATATAGCTTTGTATAGTAATATTTTGTTAGTCATAGAGAGTTTTGATTTTCTATTGAGAAGCCAATACATTTGACGATATTTCATGTCGAGAAAAAAAAAAGTAAAGGTATCCCTGTAACAGGCTGTGGTGGCCCATAGGGTTGTGAGACATCGAGGCTCCCACATTTTCTAGACAATCGGCTCACAGATGGCGGTGATACTGTCAGCTTTATGTGCCGGCTGTCCTTTACCCCCAGGAAGATTCCTGGTGCTCATTTCTGGTACAAATCTTCCCGGGGGTAGAGGACCGCCGGCGCATAAGGCTGACAATCTCACCGCCATCTGTGAGCCGACTGTCTAAAAATGTGGGAGCCTCCATTTCTCACAACCATATGGGCCTTCACGGCCTGTTACAGGGATACCTTTACTTTTTTTCTCGTTTATTCCCTCTCAGTTAAATCTTCCACTTCATGTGCATGGCTTGAAACAATACAGCAGTACTAAAACATTACTTAATTGTTTCGCGGAAATGGGGCCGTAAGTCGAAAAATCGTACGTTGAGTTCACTGCAACGTTGGACGTTTAGGATTACCTCCCTAAGGCTCAGACACATTTTTTTCAAATACTGACCCCTTTTACCCTACAATTCTATTATTTTTATTGTAAAATAAACAAAGGGACCTCACACTATCATATCACTAAAGCATTTAAACTATCACGAGTCGTTAAAGAGTTGGGACTCGAAATATAAATAACAAAACTATAAATATTGAAGTTAACATTTTATCTAAATCCAGTCATCTCGTCGAATTCTGCTCTTATCATGGGAGATGTCTGGGAGCCGGCTATACAGAGAATACCGAAAGAGGGGGTGCTGGTGCCTCAGGCTTCCTGAACAAGCTGTGCAAGGTCCGAAATTCGGAGAGTAAATCTAATGTTCACTTAATGGGATCGTATGAGCCGAAATTCTTAAGTCGGTAAGTCGTTGAACAATATACAACTGTTTCTGTTAATTTAATTAACGCCTTAAGCCTTATTTGGTTGCGAGGGGACATCGGATATACTGAATATCTATCTTTGGCTCTACAACCCTTGTGAACCTTGTCCGCTTTTTCAGTTTCTTAATCCATAGTCGGTAGGACTCCGTGGATGGGCCATCAGCCCGTCGCAAGGCCGCTACCTACACACAGACATCCATACCTCTAGTGGGATTCGAACCCATGATCCCAGTGTTCGAGCGGGCGAAGAACGTTCATGCCTTAGACCGCGCGGCCACTGTAATAGAAGAATACTGCTTATACGAGAACCAAAATTGTACAGGCTCTGTATCTTTACATAAGTTTTAATTTCGTCCGAAGTCACTCTCGATTCATTTTTGTCTTTTTATATAGAAAGCAAACAGAAGGCAAAGTACTGGCAAATCTAGTACCGCGGGCGGTTGAGAAGAAGCAAAAAGCATTACTTACAGAGTGGCCTCTGAGCTGAATGAATGCATCTGAAAGCTTTATCGACCACTGCAGACACACTAAGAGCTGGCTGGCTGCATGGTCGTAAAACCAACAACCAAAGTCAAGAACACTTTCATGAAGAACTGGGTATCTCATACTGCACCGTCCTCTGGTTCAGTGTGTTAAACGGTATATCACTCACTCGTGGAGCTGAGCCTTTCTTGAGAAGCCGCCAACTGTGCAGCTATTCAAGAAATTCTCAGTACTTTATGGAACCCGAAGGTTCATTACCGTGTTCACAAGAGCCCTCAACCGGTCACTATCCTGAGCCAGATCAATCCATCCCATCCCATCCTATCTCTAAAATCAATTTTAATATTGTTAAACGGTACATAAAATAACCAAATAAGCTACCACACACTACATCGAAAATATTCGCTACTTCCTTAATACAACGTGGAAACAAGTCAATAATGTAGTACAGAATTAGTGCTATCTATCTATCTGCCCGTTTGTCTGTCCTATCGTCTAGAAAATGTTGGAGCCTCGACGTCTCACAACCGTATGGGCCTCCACGACCTGTTACACGGATAACTTCAGATGTTACCCATAATTCAGGCACAATAACTGCTCCACTACTACTTACCATATTTCTCCCCACTTGTCCTCAGGCGCAACCCAGAGGCCATGTCCAAGAAGACAGCCTGTACCTTGAAGTCTGTTTGTTCACTAACATGACAGAAACTTCGAGAAATCATTCCAAATATGTTCTTATATTCCTGGTATTCGTAAACGTCACGTGGACACAGGACTGATGCTGCGAACTACCACTGCTACTTGTGGATTAACCGTTGTAGTTTAATAATCACACAGGATTTGTCTGCGTTTCCTAACTTCCTGTAAAAGAATCTTTAAGAAAAAAAAAGTTTAAAAACAAAGAATTTAATATTTGTCGCATTAAGAGTTGCCCCTGTGCTTAACTAATGACGGCGTATGTGAGAATGGATGTATAGATCCACATTTTCTTGACCTCGGCACTACTTCTAGGTGAGTGGTCAGCTTCACGCCCCTGCTGCTATATCTCGGGGAAAGAGCTCCCGGTACCCAATGGATAGGAGGCTGGGTGGGCGCCAGAGCCGGTTTGGATGTTACGGAGAAAATTCACCTTACTGGGACTCGAACTCCGACCTCTCAGACGCTCAGCCCGTAGCCAGCCGCTATACCGACTGCGCTATCGCGGCTCCATTTGTCGCATTTGCCAAGTTAAATCGCGTAACAGCACGTTTAGGTTTTCCAATATTGAAATTCTTACGCTTCAAAAGCAAGCTCCGTGGTTTGAGTCCGCAAGCGAACTATACCTACCGAGCGACCGCCGCTCTTCTGTGAGGTTAGTGCCAACTTTAGCGGATAGAGGGTGTCGCGTGGTCAGCGCAACGAACCCCCACGGCCGATAATCTCGGTTTTCTAGACCGGAGCCGCTATTTCCTTGAAATAGCTCCTCAATTATCCTCACGAGGCTGAGTGTACCATGTTCCAGACCCACTGCTTCTCAGAAAATCTGATAGCGCCGGGAATCTAACCCGGGACCTCTGATCTGTAGCCAGGAACTATGACAACTAGACCACAAAGGCGGTCTGAGTCGCTAACTCTCTTGTTTAATTTCCAGAGAATATCACTGACTGCGCAAGGCAAAATCAACACAGCAGTACATTATATAGAAACGCATTCCATGTACATCACATCAATGGCTCACTTTGTCCCAGCAGTAGCGGTATTCTTTTGTTTGTTTATGCAAACCACAACTCCTTCTCTTGCCCCCTGGCGATGAGATACTCGTATATACTGGATCATGTATGGTACGAAAACATTTGGGAAGGCTTTTCTAAACCTACTGCTTTGTGATTCCTTTTATTATTTTATTTATACATACTCCATTCCATTTAAGCCTATAATCTTTCTTAAACTGTAAACTAAAGCAAGCAAAATAAATTAATGTAAAGTTATCTCTGTCTCGTTTATAAATGCCTTAGTGACTAGGATATTTCACGTTTAGCAAGGTGGAGTAATCTTGTGAAATCCCTTTAAATTACGAGCATACTCCCTATTAACAGATGCACATGGAAACATATGGAAGAGATGAAAACAACCCGTTATTTATAACGTTTCGATTCCGAGATTATTAACTATTATCTTCTGGGATGTTGTGTTGTCTGGAAGTTTACTGACGGTACGGAGAAACGCACTGCCTTTATCTTCAGGTTTAAAAGTATGCTTACTGTTTTGCTTATTCTACGATCATGATGATGACGGCAAATATGATATATTCATCCTCATCGTCGGTAAATTTCTATCATACTACACGGTGTAACATCCCAGAACAAAGAATTCTTAATGGTCACTGTCTGTGAACCTAAAGTCCCACAAGAACATTTTTAGAGGGACATGGGATATTATAAACTACATAATAAAAAAAATAGATGTACACTTGAATTGTTTTACCGACTAGATCGGTTGCGGGTACTTGCTTTAAAGCCGCCAGAGCCGGAGAGATCGGTTGTGTATTTGACTTGTAAAAATTTTCTGCAAATATACAAATGTGTAATAGCAACTTTTAGATGAAAGAGCAGACTTCCAGATGAACTATACCTATGGTCGTTTCAGGGTCATTTGAGAAAGTATTGTGCATCTTCTGTGATTCCCAAGCAGCCTTGGCGTTTTCAGCAATTGTTCAATGTCGGGATTTGGTAGTCAAAGGGGTAACTACGCAGAGACGGGGTTTGATAACCGAGAAATAGGAGTTCGATTCCTAGCAAAGGCAAGAAATGTTTCTCTTCCGCACAGCGTCCAGGCCGCCTGTTCGCACTGGGATTTTTTCCCCCGGCGAATGAAGCGGGTGCAGAGTGAACATGGCAATTTGCCTCCATCCATTTTTGAGGTTAAAAATACGTGGAGATATACCTCCACTACCTTTCCTACTTAACTGTTAAAAGGACAATTTTATTCAGTTTATCAACAAAAAACATGGCAACCCAGTGGTTACACAAGAAATACCCATGATTTTAACGGTTATTAGCCTAACATAATGAAATTAACTTCCGTGAAGACCACAAGTGGATTACATGTGGTTTGTATATGCTGTACGATGGTTAGAAGCAAATAAAGTAAGGAGTGAACTAGGTTATAAAATACGTCCCTCTTCCTGCATGGTGTACATCAGATGCTCAGAGCAGGGGGGTCCACACGCGTTGTTCCCCGTCTGTGGAACTGGCCCATCATTTTAACGAGAAATTCAAACAAGAGATAAAAATGTTCCACTTCAAACTCTTCGCTGCATACTCAGTTCTGATAATTATTACCCACAAAATATGCCTACAGCAATGGTCGTTGCCAAAAAATCATTTTTGGGGAAAGCCAAAAATTTTTCGCACAAACCTTAAGCCGTTTAAGACTATTTTTATGGTTCGCCCTACAGTTTTCAGGACACAGGAATAAAGGGTAAAGGTAAAGCTATCCTTTAACAGGTCGAGCAGGCCCATTTGGTTGTGAGGCGTCGAGGCTCTCACATTTTTCTGACAATCGGCTCACAAATGACGGCAACGCTGTCAGTCTTACACGCCGGCCGCCCTTTAGCCACAGCAAGATTGCCGGTACTCGTTTGTTAGAGGCCGAGTCGACCCCAAGGTCATAGTGTGGCTGGAAGAATTAGGTCAATTGAAAAATCCAATGACATCAGGAATCGAAACCGCTACCTTCCGGCTTGTAGTATAGTGCCTCAACCAACCATGCTATCGCGTGCCCCTGGATAAAAGAATATTTAAAAAAAATAGCATATTCCCTTATTGCTTCAATTATGAATGTTTATTTTAAATAATCCGGGGGGTAATGGAATATGACTAACTAGCCCCCCCCCCCTTTCCGGCCCCCATGGATATTTTATAATACGCAGCCGCACCATCAGCCACCAACAGAAAATAAACATACATTTATTCAGTGTTTTTGTTCTGAATGTGCAATTCCACCCTCCCCCTCCCATTTTTTTGAACATCCACAACATAAATTCCCTTAGTGTGGTGACTGTTTGACTTTTCATCTTGGAAATACCTCCCCGTTGAGTAATTCTGCTTAAGGGTACAGATCTAAATGTGTCGGCTCCCCTAACCGGAAGCAACCCTACAGCAAAGCAGACTCTGTGCCCTTCATTATGAAAATGCAAAAATATGACGGACCCAGATCTCTTCAGCTTGTAAATGGAACCCGTTATGTGAACGGCTGAAGAGCGCGAAGAATTCGCGTCTGTGTGAACTGGGCGCAGTCCTAACCAGAGATCTCAAATCGCCCTTAAGAAATTATTCCTCACGGCAGAATAATGTACGATATCTGTACTTGAAGACGTTACAGTGAGTCAAAGCGAAGTTTCATTCATTCTTAACCTCTGCACTGAGCAGAACTCAGTCGTGTCAGTTTCACGTTTCTGAGGCATTACTTCCGGAAAGAAAAGACGCCATCGAGTTGGACGGCTAAAGCGGTAACTACCCTGACGTGTGTATGGGACATGACTGGATCGAATGTCGGCCGCAAGACTGACTATCCTGATGTTTTACACGATATTCCTCAGTCCCTACAGTAAGCGTTAGAGTAGTACCCCAGATTAGGCAACCAACGCTTCCTTCCTAATTCTTTCCAATTAACTGTTCATTAATCGCAGTTACCAGTCCACTACATATATTGTGTTGACAAAACAAAATAAACTTCGTAGCCTGTAGTCCGCAAGAGAACTATACCGACTGAGCGCGCGCCGCTTGTCGGCGAAGTTAGTGCCAACTTTTCCGCAGAGAGGGTGTCGCGTAGTCAGCGTAACGAATCCCCACGGACGTTAATTTCGGTTTTCTAGACCGGAGCCGCTACTTTTCCATTCAAGTAGCCCCTCACTTATCCTCACGAGCCTGAGTGGACCCCGTTCCAGATCCACTACTTCTCAGAAAATCTGGTAGCGTCGGGAATAAAACCCGGGACCTCTGGATCTGTAGCCAGTAGCTCTGACGACTAGAACACAGAGGCTGTCTCTGTACTACTAACAGTATCATTAAATGAACCATACATATGGGCACGACAGCTCTCAGTGACCATTTTGTAATAAACTACAGAGGACTCTCTGTACACCTTTATTTTAACGTTTTCAACGCCATGGGTCATATTAAGAATTCTGCCAGTAAGCATAAACTTTACAGCACTAAAAACTGAAATGAATAAGACAGGCATAAAGCGTCATTACGGGTGGCGAAGATTGTATACACCGGATACTTAAAATAATATTTTTCTTGTGACAGGCTTCTTTATATTTCGCACATAAAATGTTTATGGAATATTTACATATGGTGGTATTCCTTACACAGTATCGCCTCTGTGGTCTATTGGTCAGAGTTCAGGGCTACAGATCCACAGGTCCGAGTTCGATTCCCGGAGCTACCAGATTTTCTGAGAAGTAGTGAGTCTGGAACGGGGTCAACTCAGCCTCGCGAGGATAATTGGGGAGCTACATGAATGGAAAAGTAGCGGCTCCGGTCTAGAAAACCGACATTAACGGCCGTGGGGATCCGTTACGCTGGACACATGACATCCTATATCCGCTAAAGTTGGCTTGCGGACTACAGGCCACGGAGTTTGTTTCTTTTTGATGGCATCAAGCGTCACATGTTGATATTCAGAGGAGAAGAAAAAACTACATTCGAATGGAATATTTCTGTTGTTCTTTAAAATTCATTTTGGGGCTACTATTGCAGGGTTTTCTGTGTATCAGCAAGCAACACTGGCATTTGTACAGCTGGAAGGTTCGCGGCGGGGCTTGGCATTTAAAGGATTAAAAAGAGTCCGTCACAGACCGTCCCGTCTAATTGCCCAGAAGCAAATGAGGCGTGATTCGTTCCTGTTTTTTATTAGCAACAGCGTAAAATATATTACAGTCGTGTCGGGTCTCTGTTAGGTCCATTGAATTATATCACAAGGAGAGTAAAAAAGAAACACAGGCCTACGGAAGCTTTCCTGTTCATGGCGGTTCCTTCAAGCGATGACATCACTTCATCAATCTATCGTGTAATGCTGCCTCTAAGCTAAGCGCAGAATCTCATCTGAGACGATTAGCGTGTTTCTTTATTCAGGTGAAACACTTATTTTATGTGACGGATAGCTCAGTGAGGGCAGTGGCTGACTTTGGGCTTAAAGCCGGTATTAGATTAGACTTACGGTAGGGTTCTGTTTAAAACTAGGGTCTTCTAGGACGTGCTGGAACTATCTACACGGCGTCACATCACAGAATTCTTAGTCACCAATGTGACAACCTCAAACTTTTACATGTTTTCACGTAGTATGCAGTGACTACAGACGGGGTTTTGGCTTGGATATTGATTTACTGACCTCTTATACACACAACTAATAAGCACAATTATAATACTACCCCTATTCTCTACAATTCACAAATCATCACGGTAGCCGCTAAGCCCCTTCCAGCCTGGTGCGTCTTCACCAGCCGTTCCCTGGTAACGGCTACTAACAATGGAGTTTTTTTTTTAGCTTCCGCGCTCAAGTCCTCTCTATAGGTATGGTGGCTCCCTTCCAACTGTCCCTTTTCTTCACAGATTCCAGTACAGAACTGACTCGGTTGCCCAAATTGTCTTCCCTATATAACTCCTCGGCACGGATCACCGCAGAAAACGCCGTTTCCAACAATACCTCAACTATTGCACGCGTATCCGTTCCACGGGAACGTGTTTACAAACTCCTTCCCTAGCAGCGGCCGTCTATCCTTGTTTATTAAAATCTGTTGCCTAGCAGCGAATGTTGTTTCGTTTCGCGGTCGCTGGCTAGAGACGGGAAAAAAAACGAAGTACTGGTCTTAATGAGAGCAAGAATTCTGTGGATGTAATATGAACTTGCTCCTTTTTCGTGATTATAATTTTATATTATTGCCGGTTACAAATATAGTATAATAATCTCTGCCAATGCCGGTCACCGTAGCAGAGCGGTCTAAGGCATGTACTGTCTTCGCTCGCTTGGAAACCGGATCGTGGGTTCGAACCCCACTCAGGGCATGGATGTTTAGTTTGTGTGCGTGCGTTTTTCTGTCTTGTGTAAAGGCAGAGGCCTTGCGACGAGCTGATCATCCGCCCAAGGGGTCCTACTGAATGTGTAAGATCTAGAAAAACCGAAGTGAACGGAGAAGTTCATGGAGGTAGGCCTTGGCCCATTGGGGCGCTAGTGCTAAGGAAAAAAAAACAACTCTGCCAATATCCATCCCCTTTATACGTTCTCATGGCGTAGTGCTTAATTAGTTAATCACAGAGACAACTTTAACTTTCACCTCTCAAGAGATCCAGGTACAATCAACAACTGACTGTTGACCCCACTAGAAAGTCTCGGCATACTTGTGTACCAATACGGGTCACAATCTAGGTTTAATTGCGTTAACACTGTTCAGCAGGCTGTTCGCAAGTGGCGCAACTTCATTAGTGATATTACTGCCCAATTCTCGCCACGTGATGGCGTTCAGAGCCTCACACCTGTTATAAAACTGTACATTCCGTAACAAAACCGATATATTGGCGAAATCTGTCGTTCTAACGGCTGTCATAATGAAGATGATTGTCTTCTAGGATGCAATTCCATGTAGCATGGAAGTGTACCCATGTAAAGAGTTTCGGTTGATTCTAATCTGAATACTGAGACAGCGGGTTCCATCGAAACGTTAGTAACCTTTTTCAGTCTCCTGGTGTGGGGTGAGACTGACTCCACTTAGTGTGTCAGCCACTGTCTGGTCTATTGTACCAGACCCAGACGATAGATCATGATTGTGGAGCAGTGTGTGAAATTAAACTTGGCAGGGGAAACCGAAATACTCGGAGGAAACCTGCCCCAGTGCCATTTTGTCCACCACAATTCCCAAATGACCTGGTTTGGGCTCAAACCCGGGCCACCGTGGTGGGAAGCCGGCGACTAACCGCAAAAGCTATGTCACGGCATGTTAGTATATTTGCATCAGACTATACAGTATCATATCTCAGAAGATCAAACAAAGAAATTCCGTGGCCTGCAGTCTGCAAGCGAACTATACCGACTGAGCGACCGCAGCTTACCGGTGACTTAGTGCAAACTTTAGAGGATAGAGGGTTCTCACGTGGTCAGCGTAATGAATCCCCATGGCCGTTAATTTCGGTTTTCTAGACCGGAGCCGCTACTTTTCCATTCAAGTAGCTCCTCAATTATCCTCATGAGTGGACCCCGTTCCACACCCACTACTTCTAAAATAATCTGGTAGCACCTGGAATCGAACTCGGGACCTCTGGATCTGTAGCCAGGAACTTTGACCACTAGACCACATAAGATCACAATATAAATTTTCATCGGCCCGAAAAACTCACATCGTGTTAGATTCTTGAATATAAAACTCTACAAGGCATGAACCAAGGATCTATCTCAGTTCTGTATCCGGCTAAAACCCAAAAATTTGGCAGAAGATTCGTTTCCTCTTCACTTTCAGATAAAATATTTAATGACGAAATGCTTGCAACTGTGGAACCACTTACGGGCTAAAGTCAATTCGGATAATTCGGAAACTACGAGTTTAAGTCACGCGGCTATTTCAACCCAGCGGTATGTTATTTCATCGGCTACGGATACTAACATTAAAACTACCACAACCGAAGACATCGGCTCTGTTAGAAATTAGTACAGCATTTCTATTAATAGATGGCATCAAAAGTACCATGCCATGGAAATAATGATCTCTCACTTGACGCATTCTTGTTGTTGTTTGAAGGTCATTTCGGGTAAGTATTGTAGAATTTTCTGTACAACCGTCTTTATCCCCAGGCAGCATTTGCATTTCTTGCAGACGACGAGGCTTGGCACCTAACTTACTTACTTATTTACTTATGGAGCTGAGCCCTACTTGAAAAGCCAAATCTGCAGCTACTCAAGGATTTCCCAGCATTTTGTGGAACCCGAAGGTTCATTACCGTGTTCACAAGAGCCCTCCCTTGGTCCCTATCCTGAGCCAGATCAATTCAATCCATATCATCCCATCCTATCTCTTTAAGATCCATTTTAATATTGTACACACCGCCTTTCCAGTGGCCTCATTCTGGCTTACCCACCAATATCCCATATACATTCCTCTTAGCCCCAATTCGTGCTACATGCCCTGCCCACCTCATCCTCCCTGACTTGATCATTCTAATTATACTTGGAGAAGGGTAGAAGTTATGAAGCTCCTCTACCCTAATGAATATTAATAAGTTCATATTGTTCAAGTTCTTGTACCCAGTAATACTGACATTAAGTTTTGAAAACGGATTTCTTATCCCGAGTTAACGTGAATTAAGTTAGATTCTAAGGGGATCTGGTGATGGTGTATAATACTCAGAATGACTGGGTTTTTGGAGTTTCGTCATCGTCCTATATTCTAGAAGCCACAACGTTTCGGAGACTTGATCTGTTTCCGTCCTCAGGTCAGGGGGGGACGCCTACACTATTGGGTCCCTTAGGAAGAGGTAATCGTGACTGAGGTTAAATCTTTGGAAGGGACCGAGCAGAGTAGGTGTCTCCTACCTCCTCACCTGAGGACGGAAACAGGTCCAGTTCCCAAAACATTGTTTGCTAGTTTCTAGAATATCGGACGATGGGCAAAGTCCAAATTCCAGTCATTCTGAGTGCGAAATTAAGTCATCATAACTAAGGATTTTATCCCAATGAGCGAATGGGGAATGACTAACACCCTCACTCAATAGAGCAGAGTCCTTCTCAAAAATATAATAGTCACCCAGCCTGTCAAATTCCAAATCCTTCATGGACCCAAAAAGTTACAATGTTGACAAGAACCGAACCCACGTCTGGCCCGCGTCCTGTGGAAGATGAATCCAGTCCACTTTCTCACATCATATTTCTTTAAAGTAAACATCGTCCTCCCATCTGCTTCTCTGCTGTCTTCATATTTTGCATTCAGACTTTCTCGTGTGTGCTACATTTCCCGTCCATCTCATCCTCCTTGATTTCACACAGTAATGATACAAAGAATGATTCTTTTCATTATAATGAGTTCTCCAGCTTCATGTTACCTCCCTGTTAGGTCCAAATATTTTCATTTGGATTTTTTCAATCTACCTAACCCTTCCAGCCGCACATGACTCTGAGCTAGACTCAGCCTCTAACAGAAATGAGTGCCAGGAATCCTCCTGGGTGTAAAGGTCGCCGACGCTTAAGGCTGACCTTACCGCCACGACGTCTCACAACCCTATGGGTCTCCACAGCCTGTTACAGGGATAACTTTACGTTTACCTTATACTCATTACCGTTCGTATTTAGCATAATTATTTGGAAGTATCACGCGTCTAAAACATCTCTGAGGTTACACCTGAGTAGGAAATTTGCGGAAGCTAGTCCGATGTATCCACTGTGACCTTTGCTACGATGATTTCGGTTCGCACATTATGCTAAGAACAGAATTTAGTAACTTTCTTACAGTGCTGACACGACACACATCACTATCATATGACGTAATCTCACAGATGTACTGGACATAGCACATAAAATGCGGCCTTCTTACATCATCTGTAATTAAAATGTCGTTTATTTTGGGTTATTATGATACCGAGTCGACACTTCCATAACTATGCTACCCATGGACCACTACGAAAGAGAAACATGTTATCAGTCGTTGTCCTCGTGAGTTCAATGGCCCACATTTGCGGCTGGCAAACCAGAGACTCGTCGTCTGACACAATCACATACGGGGGGGGGCTGACTTTGCTGGGTTCACAGAAAGTTCGCTGATTAATCGAATAATTTATTACATCTACCAATGGGTTACACTGCAATCGCAGCGTTGTTTGCCTATACAACATTTACAGTAACCACTCAAAAACCAGACATTTGTCGTGGTTCTTCTCAGTGCCTCCAATCAAGTGTCGGAATAGTACCTCACAATAGGTCATGACAGCTTCCTATCAGGAATAGTATCTCAAATTAGGTAATTACAGCTTCATATCACATCACTTACTACCCTCATTTTTTTCCCTTGGCACTACAGCCCCAGTGGGCCTAGACCTACCTCCATGAACTCCGTTCACTTCGGTTTTTCTAGATCTTACACATTCGGTAGGACTCCTTGGGCGAGTGATCAGCTCGTCGCAAGGCCTCTACCTGTACACAAACACAGACAAACGCACACAAACATCCATGCCCTGAGTGGGATTCGAACCCACGATCCCGGCTTCCGAGCGAGCGAAGACAGTGCATGCCTTAGACCGCTCGGCTACCGTGACCGGCCTATACAATTCTCATATTACATTTCAAATTTGGTTGTAACTTCATATCACATCCTTTCCAATACGCGTACTAAACGTATGTCACGGCAGACCATTACAGCCCCCTTCCATAGCCTCTCCAATCCATTTATTTAGTACCGATGTGAAAACTGTCTTTCGCAACTAGGCCCATGTTCCATTTGAGTATAAATGCTCGGAAGAGTGATCAATACATAACTGACTCCATGGAGCTGAGCCCTTCTTGAGAAGCCGCGATTTGTGCAGCTACTCAAGAATTTTCCAACACATAATGAAACCAGTAGGTTCATTATCGTTGTCACAGAGTCCTCAACTGGTCCCTATTTCTGAAGCCAGATGAATCTAGTCCACACCACCCCATGCTGAGATCCATCTTAATATTATCCTCCCAGCTATGTCTAGGTCTTCTTAATGATGTCATTCCTTCTGGCTTTCCCACCAAAATCCTATATGCATTCAATTTCGTCTCCACGAGTGCTACATGCACTGTCAATCTCATGTTCCCTGACTTGATCATTCTAATTATACTTGGAGAAGAGTACAAGTCATGAAGCTCCTCATTATGCAGTTTTCTCCAACCTCCTGTCACATCATCCCTCTTCGGTCCAAATATTCTCAACACCCTCAGCCGATGTACGTGTAGGCTGGAGAATTCGTTCTTATATTTATCGTTACTGGGAACGTGCCACGAAGGCCGCGCCATTGCTCAGGCTGTTATCTGCCGGCTTCCCACCGCGGCAGCCCGAGTTTAATTCCATGCCAGGTCATGTGCGATTTGTGGTGGACTAAGTGGCACTAGGGCAAGTTTTCTCAGAGTAATTCAGTTTCCCCTACCAATTCTCATTCCGACGTCACCACACTCATCATCTATCGTCCAGGTCTGGTACAATAAGACAATTAGTGGCCGACGTGCCAAGTGGCCTCAGTCTCACCCCACATCCAATTAAAAAAAAAACGTGGTCTGTAGTCCGCTAGCAAACTATACCGACCTAGAGACCGCCGCTTGTTGGCGAAGTTAGTGCAAACTTCTGCGGATAGAGGGTGTGGTCAGCGCAACGAATCCCCACGGCCGTTAATTTCGGTTTTCTAGACCGGAGCCGCTACTTTTCTATTCAAGTAGCCCCTCAATTATCCTCACGAGTGTGAGTGGACCCCGTGCCAGATCCACTACTTCTTTTAATAATAAAATACTCAAGGCACTGTAAATAGCTTCCTCAAAACGAATCAGTGTGGAACTATGCAAGCGGTGTCTACCCGCGTCTTCGCCAATTATAAGCCATGATTTACTGCCATTCAGTCACTTGACGCTCTACAGTAAAATCTACTAACCGCGTCGTTAAATGAGCTATTACGAAGCCCTCGCCAGCCCGATATCAAGTATAAGAAGTTCTGTAATTTGTGTCCGCATGGAAATAAACCGATAAAGTTCACATTTTCTTTGCACAGATGTTTCCTTCGCTATCAGATTCAGTACGTCTCTTTAATGTCAATAAGTGGATCGCTTGTCAGACAATAACAACAAACAAACTCCGTGGTTTTAGTCCGCAAGCGAACTATACCGACCGAGCGAACGCCGCTTGTCGGCAAAGTTAATACCAACTTTAGTTGATAGAGGGTGTCGCGTGGTCAGCGCAACGAATCCCCACGGCCACTAATTTCGGTTTTCTAGACCAGAGCAGCTATTTCCTTGAAATAGCTCCTCACTTATCCTCACGAGGCTGGGTGGACCCCGTTGTCAGGCAATAACACCGTCTGTTTCTATACCTAGCAGCTATCAACAGAACTCTCAGTGGGTTCTCCCGAGTCATCTAACTGAGGTAGGGTTGCAGCGTGTGTACGCGTTATAACATGGTCTTAGTTACAATCTCATCACCGTCTCCAAAATTACGCATCTGCAACCTACCCCACATCCATTTCTGGCAATACATTATATAATACTGAGAGATCGTTAAAACCAGTTGACATATGGGCAAGAAATATGGTCCATAAATGAAAATGACATATTAAATACGCGAGGAGAGGAAATATTTTAAGTTTATGGACCAGTAACCGAGTACGGGGTTTCCAGAATCAGAACCGACAATGAACTCGGCGAATTATAAAAACCACTTACAGAAATTTAACACTGGAATGGATGGGACATGTGATTACATCAAACAAATGTGGATAAGAACTATTGTGTAAGGCAAAAGACAGAAAAAGTGGGAGAAGTCGACGATGGGAAATCTAGAGAAAGATTTATGAAACCTGAAATTGTGGAGACAGAGGAAAAGGGCAAAATTATAGAGAGGAATGCGCCTCTATCATAAAGAAAGCCAAGGTTCCCACATGTCCACATAGCCAAGGAACTAATCCCATGATGCTGAGCCCGTCTTGAGAAACTGCCAGTTGCATTCAAGGAGCCAGACGAATCCAGTCCATAACAACCCATCCTATATCTCTAAGATCCAACTACTTCAAGGTCTTCCTAGTGGTCTCTTTCCTTCTGGATTTCCCATCAAAATCTGATATGCATTCCTCTCCTCCCCATGCGAACTACATACCCTGTCCACCTCATCCTCCTTGAGAGCCAAGAAGCTGCTACTTAACATTTCTGAAAGGATGAAGGATTTAGATCTGCATGACCTTGAACTTCAGACAACAAATCCAGATAAATGTCCTTACAGAAATAAACAAGATTATCAGCACGAAACTCGCAACTGATACTGATTTATGGAAGGCAATGATTTATAGTTAATGGAATTTCGTTATCACTCCAATGACACGAAACTACAGTCTTGTGGAAAAACTAACATTAAAAATATAAGCCGTAATTAACTGCATGAAGCAAAGTCCCTCTTTAGAAGCCCAGCGAATATTTTTCCTCAGTTTAGTTTATTATATAATGACGTCGTTCTTGCAGGCACATTATGACCTAGGGTCGCCTCAGCCTCTAACAGAAATGAGTACCATGGATCTTCCTGGGGGTAAAGGGCTGCCGGATCATTAGGCTGACAACCTAACCATCTGTGAGCCGACTGGTTAGAACACGTTTAAACCTAGACATCTCGCAAAACTATGGGCCTCCTTGTCCTGCTACAGGTATATCTTAATACAACGACGTGAAGCGAAGCACTCACTTCCAACTAGTGCCGAGGTCAAGAAAACGTCCACTCCTCCATACGTTTTCACGGCGTAGTGAATAATTAGTTAAGCACAGGGACTTAACATTACTAGATGAAAATGATTAGCTTCACGGCCTGGCCGTCCTACCCCGGTATTGCTCGCGACCCGAATGATGGCATGCATTCAAGAAACCTTATTCCGTTCTTTTGCGCAAGTCACAAACATGGATCAGAATGCATGGTCGATCGAAGGGCAGAAAAGTGAAGCAGGTACGTCTGCTGCCTGGCTTTGTTCAGATTAAAATTGCGCGGTACCCCCACTACACGGCTTCTTTCCCATGCAGTCTCCACGCATGCGCGACCGCACGCCGTCACTCTTTTCACGAGGACTACCCAATGAATAGGAGACTGCGAGGGCCTTGGAGCCAGCGCGGATGTAGAGAACATGAGCCTATATTCCGGGACGTGATGACGTGTAGTTGCTATAAATTAACCAACGTCTCGGAGAATCCTGCTACCTCCATCTGCATGGTATCCGAAACATTAAAGCAACAGGTTCCCACCGAAACGTCTGGAAAATATCTGCCAGACCAAGCGGCATCACTTTCAAATATCCATATAGCAATCTTCAGTCACCCCATTAACAACCGCATAAATTTCACACAAAACAATTTCTGCTCATGCCTGGAAGTCGAAACCAGATTCCGAGGTCCTCCAATCCGAGACTAGTCACTTATACTGCCTATCTGTGAGTTACTCAGGAGGTCTATTGTTGATTGTGTACAGTGAAGAGAACTGCGTTTTATCTCTCTCTGTGGCTTTAATCCGCAAGCGAACAATACCGACCGAGCGACTGCCGCTTCTCGGCGAAGTTAGTGTCAACTTTTGCGGATAGATGGTGTCTCGTGGTCTGCGCAACGGATCCCCACGGCCTTTAATCTCGGTTTTCTAGGTCGGAGGGGCTGTTTCCTTGAAATAGCTCCTCAATTATCCTCACGAGGCTGAGTGAACACCGCTGCAGACCCGTTACTTCTCAGAAAATCTGGTGGTGCCGGGAATGGAACCCGGACCTCTAGATCTGTAGCCAGGCACTCTGACCACTAGACCACAGAGGCTCAATTAACACAAATGTGTATGAGTCAAAGCCACTACATTATTATGTAGTCGGATGTTTCAAAGTTCGTATGTTTCTACCCACAAACCAGCAGCGACTAACATGCGCGGAGTTGTGTGAAGGGTCTTCTCAGTAACACACGGTAGCTACTGGGGTCTCCAATTTAATGTCAAGTAGTAACAAAATTAAGAATTGTTTCATTCAATAATCCTACCCGCCTGGATATTAAATCCTACTTAATTATGACAAGTACAGTTAAAGTTTCCTTGTGCTTAATAATTAAGCACTTTGCCATAAAGACATATGGAGAAGTGAAGGTATAGAGCTCCACCATTCTTGACCTCAGCACTAGATGGAGATAATCAGCTTCACGTCCCAGCCGCTTTATCCCTGGAGAAAGAGCCCCCGGTAACCATTGGATCCAAGGTTGGGTGGGCCCCAGAGCCGATCTGCCCCTACCGGGAATCGAACCCCGGCCGTCCAGCCCCTGGCATATTCCTATACTGACTGAGGTAACCTAACTCCCACATTGAATACGTTTATTTTAAACGGATGCTGGTATCACAATATGTTTCCCAATTTACGACAGAGTCTACGAAAGATTTCTATAAAGATTCGACAACTCTGTGGGTGGCTGAGCATGTGAAGCTCTGATGTTTTAATTATTAACCTGTCCTTCTGTCAGTCAGCCGTCCTGGCGCCACCGAACATATGGAACCCTTGCCACGTGCAACACGCTAGAGATTCCACTAATTGGACATACAAGTTCTGATGTTGGTTTCCACAACGTTAAAAGCTTCAAGTTATTTTCAGCATGCAGAAAACGTACATGGATGTCTAAAAACCATTATATGGTCCAAATGGGCGTTTAAGACACTATCAGAGTAGGCGTTCAAAAATATATACTGTCTCTAAGACTATTCGTTTGAAGTTTTGACTGGTAAATTGAGGGTGGTGAAGATTAAACGTCGCTTATTTTAGGGCGCTGAATTGTTTTTTCTAGTCTTGGCCTTACGGCTCAAAGGTCCTATGAAAACTAACGTCAAGTACAGTATTTTTAGTTCCGTCCTGGAAATGAAAACCAATCTACTTCACCGATTTTGTATAAATGTGATGGGCCTAAACTAAGCATTCATTCTAATTTTACTTCCGTCAGCTCGTAGTTCGTGCGTTCAAACCCGTGGCGCAGTCCACAGGAAGATCTATCTATCTTTGTTCCTGTTGCTTTGGTTACTGGGTTTAAGAAGTTTTGTCCGTCAGTTTTATTCTTGCTGTACTTCTTTTGGTTTGTTTTGGACTTCATCCATTGTCTGGTATGTAAAAGACAAAAGACCACGACGTTTCGGAGACTGGATCTGTTTCCGTCTGTCGGAGACAGATCCAGTCTCCGAAACGTCTTTTACATACTAGACGATGGATGAAGTCCAAAAGCGAAGTATGGTATACACCATTGTCAGAATCCTTTCAAGTCTATCTTTATTGCTGCTGTTTTGTTCAGTATTTTTCTTGTTTTATACGTAAGTTCTAGCGAAATTTTTCAGGTCTCTTGATGGGTCGATTATTAAATTTTGAATTTTGTTAATTCGCATTATTTGGTTTTATAGATCTAGGTTTCTTGGATTTAGCAATGATTTTGGAGCATAGGACATCCGCGAAACGCTTCGTTTCACTTCAGTTTCTTAATCTTAATTTTACACAGTTGGTAGGAAGGGGGATCAGCCCGTCGCAAGGCCGCTACCTACACAGACACAGAGTAAACGCAGACAAACATCCATGCTTTGAGTGGGATTCGAACCCAGGAACCCTGCGTTCGTGTGGGCGAAGACATTGAATTCCTTAAACCGCGCGGTCACTGTGATCGGCCCACATGCCAATGGGCTATACATATTACAATTTCTCTCCAATATCGCCCCCAACATATCTTTCAACAGCTACCATAAAGTGAGATCATGCGTTTTGTGTCGGCCGACCGTAATCCCGAGCCCCTTCTACCGCAATAAACAGTTAGTAATGTTATATCTTGTGCCGAAATGCCACGTTAAACATCGAAATTAGTGTTAAGGTACGAAACGCAAGCCAAAAGGGAAAAATCCGGTGTATATTTCAAGTTCTCAAAGTTCCAAATAAAACTATTCATACATAATAAATAATTTTTAGATATACAAGGTCGTTACTAGACAGGAAAAATGACAATAAAGTCGCGTGCTTACTGAAGAGAAACTGGATAACTTTTCCTCTATAAAATCCCTTACACGCCTTACTGGAACTTCAACGCGTGGTGGTGCACATTTTAGATACATACGAAAAAGGATGCGTAATAACAGTGGTCATTTACGGCATCTGCTGTGATCTGAGTGTGGTTTGTTTGTAACTTACTGGCCTAGAGACGCGGTGACTGATCTGCGAGCCTGAGCGCACGCAAAGCGAGTTGATGCAAACAGCGTGTAACTCGCCCGACCGGCCGAACGATTTACGGCAGGCTCCCAGACCATCTCCCCCTGTATAATGTGACATATTGAAGAAAAATACTAACGCTTCTGTTTTAGGCTTTCAATATTTTTGCAATAAATTATATTTCTTGTTATGGTTTTCCCCCGTCCACATTCCCGAGCATCATGCTCCGTTCATCTTTTTAGCCGGGAAAGCCCCGGATTACTGAAAGGTGGATGGACACGTTCCTATGTACACTCGAAGGAAAATATCACGGCTCTCTCAATTAAGGATACCATGTTATTCCAAAGAACTATTAATACAACCAGATCATGATCTGAACACTCTGAAGCCTGAAATTCATCAGAAATATATTAATTTCAGCTAGGCCTATACTAAGCCACTATAACAGCGGCCTCCGTAGTCTTGAGGTAACGTTCCCACCTCATGACTCGTGGTACGCGGGTTCAAACCCGGCGGAGGTCA
Source organism: Cryptotermes secundus (assembly GCF_002891405.2). Classification (NCBI taxonomy): domain Eukaryota; kingdom Metazoa; phylum Arthropoda; class Insecta; order Blattodea; family Kalotermitidae; genus Cryptotermes; species Cryptotermes secundus. Next base: position 162,110 of record NW_019731603.1, read on the forward strand.
TGGAATTTTTAAGGGCGAAAAATTTCAGGGAACAAGTCCTCCGGGAGGGACTTTAAGCCGTGGGTCCTGTGTCGTAGCTTTACGGCACGTATATCTCCAAAGGAGGTCACTGAGCTAAATTCAAGGACATTTCTCGCCCAACAGTAGTCTCTAACGCCTCTGATAGATGGTGGGAGCATTATAGATACCGCCAAGCCAGTAGAGGCCGAACTCGCTGGCTCGGTCGGGACTGATGGTACGCACCAATATCCGTAGGGTATGGAGACTGGTAGAATATCATAGATGGAAGCACAATGGACCAATACTGGTCTCAGTGCATGGGAAAACCCACCCTCTCCAATAACTAACTAACTAACTAACTAAGCCACTATAACAAAGAGCAGCCAGTTAATGCTGACTGTGGAAATGGTCGCTGTTTATCCTGAGAACCATAAAAAACATATACATATATACGCCGTGAGTAAAATGCAGTTTCCTGCTGTTAATGCAGTTGGTATATAAAGCAGCCACTGCTCTTTAAGGCAGAGGGTTCTCGAATTTTGTGACCTCGCAATACGCTAAAATAATTTACAAACTTACGAGAACCCTCTCCCCTTATCACTCCCCCGAAAAGAGCAATTTTTACACTGTTGCAGGTCCCCTTGTCAGGCTGCATAGTGGCTGCAGCAACCTGAACAGCTTTACATCTCTTCACACCTACAGTCAGCTGTAAAATGTTCTACACATTTCTTTAGCTGGAACAGTAACATACAATTTCTCTTAATAATTCTATTCAATTCTTATTTATTTGCTTGCTAACTTAAGAGCTTAAAGGCCAATTACAGTTATCACGAAAAAAGAAAAGAAACAAAATACAAAGTACAGAAAAAATGCAAATAATAATAATCATTATAACTGGGGCACGCGGTAGCGTAGCTGGTTGAGGCACTATGTTACAATTTTCAATTGACGTAAGCCTTTCAAGCCGGTCACGGTAGCTGAGCGGTCTAAGAGATACACGGTCTTCGCTCGCTCGGAAGCCGGGATCGTGGGTTCGAATCCAACAAAAGGCATGGATGTCTGACGTGTGTATTCGTTTATTCTGTGTTTAGGTAGAGGCCTTGCGACGAGCTGATCACCCGTCCAAGGAGTCCTACCGTCTGTAAAAATGATCAAAATAACTGAGAAATCAGCCCTACGCTCCAAAGCGGGAGCGAAAAGGTAGAAAAAATATCCTCCCAGCCGCACTATGGCCCTGGGGTCGACTCAGCCTATAACAGAAATGAGGTACCAGGAATCTTTCTGAGGCTAAAGGGCGGCTGGCGTGTAAGTCTGACAACCTCACCTCCATCTGTAAACCGACTGTCTAGAGAAAATGTGGGCGCCTCCACGTCTCACAACCCTATGGGCCTCCACAGCCTGTTACAGGTATAGCTTGACGCGTAAGGCTGACAAGTTCCCCGACATTTGTGAGCCGATTGTCTAGAGAAAATGTGGGCGCCTCGACGTCTCATAACCCTATGGGGCTCCACGGCCTGTTACAGGGATAGCGTGGCGCATAAGGCTGACAACCTTACCGCCATCTGTAAGCCGACTGTCTAGAGAAAATGTGGGCGCCTCGACGTCTCACATCCCTCTGGGACTCCACGGCCTGTTACAGGGATAGCTTTACCTCTTATTAATAACACACCTCTTTTTGGTTTCGATGTAAGGCGTAAAAAATAGCGATATCTTTGTTCAAATGCCGCTACATTTTCAAAATCACCCGTACTAAATTTAACTAACTTCCAGGCGTGTCAGAACTGTGCGTTATACCGCTTTGTATTTTATAATTCTCCTCCTTAGAGTTCGTCGTGATATCCTGGGGGCACTCACACTTTGATAAACCATGCTTTAAGGGTTCATAACTCAACCAAGTGGGGCACTAGACAACAACATTTCGGTTGGTAAAATAATGGCAAAACGGACAATGCAGTTTACAAAACAGCTGTATAAGAAACGTAAATTATTCTCTTGAAGCGAATTCAGAAGTAGCCTAAAAAGTTATAGAAACAGATCTATAGAATGTGATTACAGTGAATAACGTATGCTACACCACAGTTACAACCAACCCCATTAAAATATATACTTCAATGTGGTGTAATTCGTTATCCTAACAAGTATTCACGGGGCAGCAGTGAACATAAACTCGAACGCTGAAACATACGTCTTTCTTAATTTGAAATGTAAAGGAAGAGACTTCAAGATATGAGCTAATGAACTTAACTCACGAGATGAGGTTGAATATTCGCTGGCTCTTAACAGACTGTGTCCTCCTGAACTGCCCAATCAACTATATGAAGCAGTCACAATGTACAAGCTCATACACCATTAGCTAAGATGTAGGAGGCCTTTGGGCTATAACTCAACGCGTTTCAGAACTTGTCCGAGGTTAGGAAACAGCCTTTTTATATGCCTAATCCGGTTGAATTTCACTGGTCAATTCATTGATTGGTGGTATCACGATGCTGTATAAAGTTATGCTGTCTAATCGGATATGATAGCATGATTACCAATAATATCGGATGAGGCCGGAAGAAATCGTATGCGTCATGGTACTATACTGTAATGTATAGACCCATTGCTAGGCAACGACTCGGTACACACATTCCCGCGGGAGCTAACGCGCGAAAAAATAGGTCAATTTCTAGGCAACGGATCAGTAAACACTCCTAAAACAACACATGATAACAGAACACGGTGTTTTCCGCGGGGTCAGTTCCGAAGCTATATAACGGGAAGTACCAAGGGAGCAGTCTGTTGTCGGAAGTTGAGATGGTTCAGTCGAAGAAGAGAGAGTTGTTATCGAGAACTGGGTCGAGTTCTGGAGATGGCATTCCAAGACGACTGAGAAAATATGACAAGAAATGAAATCAGGCTGTGATAAAGAAGCCTTCGTGTTATTTGAAGTGAAAGACTGTTACAAATCCGTTGCCAGGATACGACTAGTGAAGACTGAGAATCCTAGTGCGTGTATAACTGCCAACTGTATAGGATGTAGAGTAGTGATATCCCTGTAATCCCGAGTTGTATTAATAAGTGTCCATAAATCCAATCGTCGAATCCAGAACCCGTTTTATAAGTCATGCACAAACGCTCTAAATCGTGACAATGGATATATACAAACCGCACAGAAAACACCACTTCCTCTATTGTTGTATGTACAGCGCCGTTGCATATAAAAGGAAGTTATCCTAATGTATTTTAGCGTCCTGTTGCACTGATTTTCTTCCATGATATGTATACAGTTGGCGTCTTGTAGTGCACTCAATTTCACCCGTTACTTCACGACATGCTTCGGCAACATAGTGCCATCATCAGGTGCCCTAATTACGCTAATCTATTTCATTGCTTGCCTTTATAAAATTATTTAAAAAGTGCGTATTTGTCAACTACAATAAATTTACACACACTAAAACTTGTTAAGATTATTCATCTTATGTGTCATAATTAAAACTTGCGTGTGGTTCTTCCACTATGGGGGTCGTTTTTCTTATATTCTGTGTAAACCGTGTCTTGTGATGTGTGTTCCCTTCTTTGCAGCTATATGCACCGCCTGATTTAATACACTGAACTCTTAAATTATGCCCACAATTAGGTATGTTTCAAATGGTTCTCAAATAAACAGCAAATCATTATTTCATCGTCTGTAAGGAGTTAACAATCGAAGTGATGAGATTAGACAGTGTATGTGGAACCCACCCTCTTGGGTGGCCGGCTGCCTGTCAAAAGACGGCACGCGTGCTTCTCGAGGGACCGAAATCTGTGCTGCACTAGTCTCATTTTATTTTCAGTTATATCTGCCCCTTTCCTTAGCTAATGCCTGCAGAGATCTTGTAGTCTTCCATTTACATTTTGCCTTCGTAATTAGGTCAAGATATTCCGCCTTATCTAGCGGGCCTGCATCAAGCCTGGAGACCGACTCACTCATTCAAAACAAAAGACTCTTCGTCGGTTCAACTTCTGGGGTGAGATCTGAACTTCCCATGAGGTGACTGATTACAATGTTTCCTGGGCTCTCGCACCGTATACCAAAGTTTGCACCCACTGTACAAGTGAATTCCTGGGTCATAGAGCCGGCCTGAACGTTACGGAGAAGGGATATTTCTTGTCCCTATGGAGAATTGAACCCCGACACCTCAGTCACCCTGCCTGTAGCCTATTCGCTGTACAGACTGAGCTATCCTGGCTCCTTACACCAAAACGTTCCATTGTTTAATTATTATAAGTGTACTACCAGAGTAATTCCTCTCCAAGTGTAATTAGAATGATCAAGTCAAGGAGGATGGGGTGGGCAGGGCATGTAGCACGAATGGGGGAGTAGAGGAATGCATATAGGATATTGGTGGGAAAGCCAGAAGGAAACAGACCACTGGGAAGACCAAGGCGTAGGTGAGTGAACAATATTAAAATTTATCTTAGAGAGATAGGATGGGATGGTATGGATTGGATTGATCTGGCTCAGGATATGGACCAGTGGACGGCTCTTGTGAACACAGTAATGAACTTTCGGGTTCCATAAAATGCTGGGAAATTCGTCCTCCAGAAGGGCTCAGCTCTATGAGTATTACCAGAGTAAATAAATCAAGGAGGATGAGGTGCTGGGCATGTAGTACGTATGTGAACGACAATTTAATACAAAATCATAGAAGGAATATGTGAAAAGAAAGTGATCACTTGGGCCATCTTGGAGTAGATGGGAAAGTGACATTCAACTGTGTCTTAAAACAGCACAGTGACAGGTTGTGGATTGCATTCATCTGACATGGCGTTAAGCAGTACGGGCTAGCTCACTTGTGTATACACTGTTTTAACGAAAACTCAGAAACGAAGCGACAACTTTGCAGACATTGACTTACATGAGAGAATATTAAAATGCACGTTAAATATAAGGGAGCGAGTTTGGATTGCATTTAGCCAATTCAGTATATAGGGCAATGGTTGGCTCGTGCAAATACCATTACAGCTGGAAGAGAAGACACCACGTGGTACGTCTAAATGCATGCGGGGGGGGGGGGGGGTTTTTGGTTCTTTCTCCGGGTCCCCGGCCCTCTGNTTTTGGCTCTGTTGACCGGTTCCACGGCTCTGCGCTTCACGGCGACCGGTGCGCCGCTTACCGAGAGGCATATAGGAATTTTTTCGATTAATCAGCATGACTGACGGCCGATAACGTTCGGAATAAAATAGTTAAAATAAATAAACAAATCACAGGAGATGCTGAAAATGCTATTCCTCTACACGTGGATATCTTTCGAAATTAAATGGTTCGTAAAAAAAACACACAGGTACAACAGTCCTTCTTGCACTCACAGCACACAAGAGACAAACTTTCACTGGATTGCTCGGGACTTCGTTGGTTAGATGTGGATTCTGTGAACTCCAGTAACGATTATTTTGCGTATTTATGTATCGCTGCAAGTGAAACCACGGTTCACCACATTTTGAACTGTTTGTCTGCTGGGAACTCTTTCATCATGAAATATACGTCGAAATTTTCGCCGACACTTACCAGCAGATCTGTATTTCACATAGGTGTCATATGGAAATGCACGTTACACACTGCTGACTAACCGTAACTGTGAACTAATGGCGAATGGAGCTGATAACTGCTGCCAAATCATAAACAAACTTCCACGCATGAACCGCACTGCTGGCCATGAAACATAATGCCGTCAAGCGGTCCACAAATTAATAACTTCCTTTAATTCCAAAAGTAATCGGCCATCCGGCAAAATTCGTATGCGCTTCGCGGCAACGGTCTCCGTTCAGCGCAGAGCCGTGGAACCGGTCAAGGAAGTTAAAAAAAACACTCTGTAGATGGGAGAATATTAAAATGAATCTTAAAGAATATGAGGATCTGGACTGAATTCATAGGTAAAATATCTCGGATCTTGTTAGTATGATACTAAACCTTCGATCTTTACAAAATGCTCGGCATTATTTCTTGACTGGCTGAGCGACCATTAGCTTCTGAAGAACATTGCTGCATAAAGTCCGGCGGGCATCGTGGTGGTGAACACTGGGCTAGACAATTGGGCGATGAAACAAAGAAAAAAAGGAGGTAGATCCAGACGCTTTTTGTGCAGAGAAACATCCCGACACTTGCCTGCAGCACGGCCGAATACTGGGGCAGACGCTCCCTTTCTGAGGAAGTCATTTCTAGTGCCTTAACACGTTAACTATCGCTCACAAATGTACATGCAGGAACAATTCACGAGCCTACAGGGCATCATTTCCTTTACAACGTATATTGGTCATTCCCCACGGTTTCTTTTTACTCACCAGGAGCGTCTGCCCAGTTCAGAACTGGATCGCCTATCCGGTTCGGAATTGCTTCACCTAATCGATTCTGCAGTGGGTCCCGTATGAAGCTCAGAAATGGATCGCACACCAGGTTCAGAAGTGGTTCGCCTATGCAGTTCAGAACTGTATCATCTCATTTCTAAAGCGGGTCGCCTACGCAGTTCAGAACTGGGTTGCCTGCCAAGTTCAGAAATGGATCGCCTACCCGGTTTAGAATTGGTTCCCCTACTCGTTTCTGCAGCCAGTCGCCTACGCGGTTCAGAACTGGGTCGCTTACCCGTTTCAAAATTGGTTCATCTCGTTTATGCAGTGGGTCGTCTAAGTACGAGTAGTTCAGAACCTGTTCGCCTCATTTTTGAAGAATCGCCTACGCAGTTCAGAGCTGGATCGCCTACCCGGTTCAGAACTGGACTGCCTATTCGCTTCAGAACTGTATCGTCCATTCAGTTCTGAAAAGCGACTTGAACCTCTGGTCTGGAGACTAAGCACAGACAGAAGACCGTCTAGGATGGAGTGGTATGGACTGGATCGATCTGGCTCAGGATAGGGACCAGTGGAGGGCTCTTGTGAACACGGTAATGAACCTTCGGGTTCCATAAAATGTTGGGAAGTTACTAAGTAGCTGCTTCTCAAGAAGGGCTCAGCTCCATGCAGTTAGTTATGGACTTAGAATCGAACTCGATACTTTCCAGATATGAAGTACTGGCTCATTTCAAATGAGGACGATTCAGTATTACGAAATAACAAGCGTTCACAATCAGACAAGTAATTTCTAAATGAATGTGGTTTCGGGCAATGGAACCATTACGTATATAGGAACCCTTATTTAGTAGTGAAGAACCGGCGAAAAGAAGACACAACGTAGGAAATAAACAAGATGTAAAAAAAAATGACGTAACGAATCAATGCGCAATGCACGACAGGAAACTTCAGTAAGCCACGTGAAAGAGCTTCATCTTCTGACACAGATAAGTAGGCCTCTCTTCTCTGCCACTGCTCCTGGAATAGATGTGGCATGGCCCTCCATCTGTAACACTCACCCGCTGCGGTAGAGAAACAGGTGACATATGGCTGGAGGTGAACCTCATGTGGAATCAACAAATACCACGACATGGTGGTAATGGTGATTATTTTCGGTGGGTTATTTCACAATAATAGCAGGGATAGCGTAGTCGGTATTGCGACTGGCTACGGGCTGGGTCGCAGTTCGAGTCTCTGTAGGGTCAAGAATTTTTTCTTCTCCAAGTCGTCTAGACCGGTTCTGAGGCACAACCAGCCTCCTATCCAATGGGTAGAGGGGTAAAACGGCCAGGGCGTAAAGCTGAAAACTCATATCCAACTAGTGCCGAGGTCAAGAGAATATGAATGTATATATCCACTCCCTCATACGTCTTCATGGCGTAGTGCTGAATTAGTTAAGCACAGGGACAACTTTACCTTTTTTATTTTACGATGCTGTTAATGTCCATTACTTCGCAACGGCTAAGGACATGGTAACTGGTCGATGAACTGGAAAGAATTTGGAATGAAGCCGTACGTGCTTAGTCGTGGGACCATCCCAACATTTTTCTGAAGGAACTGAAGAAAACTACGGCAAACCTCAGTCTGAATAGCCGTTGTCCTTGCCGAGATGCGGACCGAGAAGCTCCCAAATCCAAATACAAGTCTAGTGCGTTACCGACACTTCAAACTGCTCGTTGGTGATAGTAACCATGATAATATAAGAGTAGCTCCTAACCTTGTATTGGAGAAAACTGCATAATGAGGAGCTTCATAACTTGTACGCTTCTCCAAGTATAATTAGAATGATCAAGTCAAGGAGGATGAGGAGGGCAGGGCATGTAGCACGAATGGGGGAGGAGGAATGCGTATAGGAAAGCCAGAAGAAAAGAGGCCACTGGGAAGACCAAAGCGTAGGTGGGTGGGCAATATTAATATGGATCTTAGAGAGAGAGGATGGGATGGGATGGGATGGATTGGATCCACTCAGGATAGGGACCACTGGAGGGCTCTTTTGAACATGGTAGTGAACATTCGGGTTCCATAAAATTCTGGGAATTCTTGATTAGCTGCAGAATTGGAGGCTCCTCAAGAAGGGCTCAGCTCCATGAGTAATTAAGAAAGATCCTAACTGTATTATTCACCGACATGGTACGGAACCCACGGTCCTGAACATCACTTGTCGCGCTAGGAAAGAAGACATGATATTGCGATAACTTCCACTCGGACCTGTTATTATTTCGATAACACCATGCAACCAACCATCTGACACCAGATGGGGTATGAACTGGTGAATGGATCTACTGTTCACTCGGAATTACAAGTAATAACAGCGCTATCGCTAATCTCCACACTTTACAAATATCCACAGCACCCGCTAAGCCTATTTCCAGCCCCTCGTGTCATCAGCTGTTTCCTAGCACCGGCTTCTAACAGCGGAGATTCTTTAGATTCAAACATTCTGGTCCTATCTTCACAGTCTCCCTCACAACTGCGTTGTCCCAGTCGTTTTCCTTATAACCGCTCTGCACGGACCGAGTAGAAAGCACAGTTTCCAACAGTAACTATACTGTTTTGTTCATATTCGTTTCCATGAGAACGTGTTTATCGATCCGTTGCTTAGAAACGGGTTGCATAACACGGTTGTTTATCCGCCTATTGCACAGCACCGGCTGTACACCCTAAAATATTATAGTAATTATATCAACAATACATTCTTTTATTGCTGCTACAATGCATTTATTTCAGTCAACATTACCAAGTGGTGGTGACGACGAGCGGTCATGGTGAAGTTGTGTGGTGATGACGACGATACTGACTAATATGATCCTGTAATGTACCCTGGCATTCTGAGGAACATCACAGGTTAGTTCCTGTCTTTGTGGGATATTTTTCTCACCGCTGTTCATAATCAACTTATCAATCAATGCCTTCATATTCCTTGAAGAGAATTCGTAGGGCATAAAATGTATTACACAAACATTTTGGGAGTCGTAACAGCTAAGTCGACATAACGACGGGCTACGGGCCTGAAGAACGTGATTCAATTCCCCGGAAAGGAAATACAGAGTGATTCTAAATTACTGTCGGGGTTTCCGACAATACTTTGGAATCACACTGTATATTTTACAAAGAAGAATCTGCATGTTACTACAGGTATGAACAATATCAGGGATGGAAACTCGTTTGAAATTATATTATATTTAGAACCATCTGAGACTTCTGCTGGTACCAGTGATTGCATATTTTGTCCACATTTATCCCATGCAGCTATTTAACAATACAATGTGACTCCGACACAAATTAGGATCACCCTGTATATTATTCTCTTCTCCAGAGCGTCTAAATTGGTTCTTGGACTCGCCCAGCCTTCTACAGAATAGGTATTGGGGCTGATCCCCCAGGAGTAACGCGACACGAGCGTGACACTGACTTATTTCTAATGCCGAGGTTACAAGAATGGTGCAGCTATACCTCCAACCCCCCATGTCTTCATAGCGTGGTTATTAATTATATAAATACATGGATTTTTACTTGAACGGAAAATCTTGGATCTTTTTACGTTTCAGGACACAACATATGACGCAGTAGCAATGAAGGAGGAAGGCACAAAAAATATTTTCTTTTGATAATGGTTACGGAATATGATAAAGACGTATAGAAAGGCCAGACACGCCACCAAGCCGGACGGCGAACGTCACAGTTTTTAAAAGACCGGTTGAAGACTAAAAATCAAGCGGAAAACGAAACAAGACGAAGAAACATCCATTCCTGAGCCATGCACGATGCATGACTGATGTAGCATCTTAATTTCCTTTGAACGGAGACAGGAATAGTCATAAGGGTCTGTCAGGGGAATGAGATTTCACGGCTGCAACCCTCTTCACAGACAGTCACACGATATTTACATATTACTTCCCTCGGGAAATGGGGATGTAATTTATTTCTGGGGAAATTAAGAGTGTCTACAAGCTTCGAAGGGGAGAGGCGGGCATTTATTTACACAAGTGGCGTAACAACAGCACACTTCGCACATAAAAGTTGCAGACAGAAATGGAAATAGGAAAATGAAGGGCGAAGACACCAAAGGAATGGAAGTACTTACGAGTAACATTTTCGACAAACAACATGAGAAAATAAATACGTGGAAGGGAGGAAAAAAAAAAGGACACCAAAACGAGAGGGGGGGGGGACTGACAAAACAGAATCGGAAAGTGGAGCAAGACGATTGGCTAGGCTGTAACGCCGTTCAGCTCGGTAAAAGTCCACCGATGTTTCGGAGAAACATACTGCCTTCTTTCTCAGAGTAAAAACTAGTCAAGAAACCTGCGAGAAACAGAAAACACGCAGAATGAAGAGAGTGTAGACCTAGCATAACCCAGAAGGAAATTATGAGAAAGCCAAAATGGTAGCATAGCAATTGTCTGGAAGCAGCCCTTGAGAGGGCAAACCGAGTTTCCTTTCCTTTCGCTCCTACTGGTTCACTCTGGGCCAGGCTAACATTGGGCTCCCTCGTGGTTCCTCTATGGCTTTATCAGGCCAGGTTTTCTGCTTACTGCTTCGCTTGCTCGTATACGCTGAATATGGAGGCGATACGTTCCTCCGAAACGTCGGTGGCCTTCTACCGAAACTACGGCAGCATATCTCAGAAGACCACACTATTCAGTCACCGCTGTAAAAGGTAAAATTGTCCTTGTATATTTTATTATCTTTAAATCTGCCATCTCCAAACCATTTGTTGTTCGTGTTTCTTCAGGTACCAGCAATTTCTTCTCTTCCCCCCCCCCCGGAACTACAGCCCCGGCGGGCGTAGCCCTATCTCCATGAACTTATCCGTTCACTTCGGTTTTTCTAGAGCTTATACGTTCGGTAGGACTCCTTGGGCGGGTGATCAGCTAGTCGCAAGGCCTCTCTACCTGTACACAAACACAGAAAAAAATCACACACACATCCATGCCCCGAGTGGGATTCGAACCCACGATCCCGGTTTCCAAACGAGCGAAGACAGTACATGCCTTAGACCGCTCGGCTACCGTGACCGGCACGAGCAATTTCTACCGTCATAAAATAACGTCAACACGCAGCGGTCGCATAGTTTATTCACAAATACATTTCTATTCCATTTCTGTACAATTTTAACTTTCATGTTCTAATCTTAAGTTTCTAATTTTAACCTTTATATCTTTAATTTTAAATTTTATTATCTAAGCATTTTAAATTCTGACAAAAAGACACAATAAGGATCTTTATTTGAAGAATTAGATAAACATTGCAATTCAACCTTGAACATTGTACGCCTGATGATGTCCGGGTATAAGAGTCGAAACATGTTGCGCTTGTAAAAACAAATATAAACCAATGTTGAGGTGTCTTCCTTGTTCTTTAAATACGGAATACTGTTGTGTGGACTGCATACCTTACATACTCTTATATACCTTAAGCAATTTCTTGACCACCGGGACAATTAAAAACGGCTCTTTGCCCCTGTGAGTTAGACACTGAGTTGCTTTAACTGAATACATCCCGGTGGTCTATTTAATATTACAACGAATCACCACAAACACTCCTCTCACTCATTTGTTCCTTGTTTATGGCAAGTGCTTCCGTTTGCACTGAAAAAGGTTTACAACTCGAAACAGGCACGGTTAACAACATATGAATTAGTGATGAAGTTTTACGGTAACTCATGGTAATACAAAGTACATAGTTCGTTATTTTATCACAGATGCACAATTGTTTTCAGACTGAACATGAAAATCGGTCATGCGCTCTAATAATGAAGCAGAACGCCTTAATAATTTCGTCACTGATGCCACAACCATTTTCTTTCCGTTATGTAATCACAGTGACCGCCTCTGTAGTCTAGCGGTCAGAGTTCCTGCCTACAGATCCAGAGGTCCCGGGTTCGATTTCCGGCGCTACCAGATTTTGAGAATAATGGTCTGGAATTGGGTCCATAACGCCTCGTGAGAATAATTGAGGAGCTACTTCAAGGCAACAGTGGCTCCGGTCTAGAACACCGAGATTAACGGCCGTGGGGATCCGTTGCGCTGACCAGGTGACACCCTGTATCCGCAAAAAGTTTGCATTAACTTCACCGACAAGCGACGATCGCTTGGTCGGTATAGGTCGCCTGCGGACTACATGCCACAGTTTTTCTTTTTGTCATCACAGTCCATGTTTCGAATCCGTACAATAAATTTGGAAGAGCCTAATATAATCTAGAGATAAATACAACATTTTTAACGCGTCTACAGCCTCTGAATGTCACCTAACAGCGAGGCCGTTGTTTATGCAAGAGGAACATCTAAAAGTTACCGGAGTCCACGTGTCCTTGTTACGAAAGAGTTGGCTGTGTAAGAAACGACTCATCCATCTTGAGAGACTTGGAGGGTGAGGAACCCTCCACAAAATGAAATAAGTTGTAAGGAAAGAGAGAGATCGAACAGTTGAATAGAGGGAAGCGCTTTATTTACGGCTCATTTAAAGCAGTCATGCCTTTAACACCTTACCGCGAAGACAACACCATCGCCAACCATACACAAGTAGTAATACCTTCACAAAGAGAATACGCTTGCTGACAAGTTGGTCTGTAAAAAAGAAAGTAAAGCTATCCCTGTAACAGACAGTGGACGCACACAGGATTGTGAGACGTCGAGGCTCCCACATTTTCAAGACAATCGGTTCACAGATGGCAGTGAGGTCAGCCTTACATGCCGGCCGCCCTTTACCCCCAGAAAGATTCCCGGTATTCATTTCTGTTAAAGGCTGAGTCGAGGGCTGGAAGGTTTACTTCAACTGAAAAATCCAATGACCTCATCGGGAATCGAACACGAGACCTTCCGGCTTGTAGAAGTACCCTGACAAGGAAACACCGAATAAGACAGCAATAATGATGTCACCTGTATGCTTGTATATGCTGTTGGGCTGCGTTCTAAATGGAACGCGCTGCAGAATCGCCGACAGCTTTGGAGCGCATCCAAGTTAAGCGTTCAGCTTAATTTCCTTAACAAATTCAAGTTACTCTAAATTCTGTCGGACACGATCCTTATCCCTGATATAATAAGCAACATTACGTATTTACACACCTGTTTCTGGTCGAGCTATCATCCCGCACATACTTGGGCATAGGTCACCGATCTTCTTCAGAAATTGGCGTCTGTGGCAGGGGAGTCAGGAATTCACTCCCGGAAATCTTTTCAATCAAAATTGAAAAAGAAATACATTAAAAAACATTATTACTCAAAAGCGGAGTCGGTACAGCGACTGGCTACTGGCTGGACGGCAGAGGGATCTGAGTTCGAGTCCCTGTATGGTCAATAATTTTAAACATCGTCCAGGCTTCTTCTGGGGCCCACCCAGCCTCCTAGCCAGGAGTCGCAGTCTGCTTTTACCGGTTCTCACGGTCTCTTCGCTTGCGGATTTCTTATATTTTTCCTTCTACCCTGAAGATGGAGGCGATACGTTCCTCCGAAACGTCGGTTAACACCACATATACACGGTGCCAAATCCCAGAAGACTGCTTTCTTCATAGTCACCCTCGTGAAAGCCTCAAATCTTACAATCCTCACCTATCCGTTGTAACGGAAACGTTTCTGTACGTACTGCCTAGGAATCGATTACTCTGTCACAATTTCGGAGACGTGTTTCAACAAGCCGTTACCTAGCAATGGAGTTACATCTCACAATATATTTATATTCCACAATAACAATATGGGAAGAACATTAGCTGCGACTGCTTCAGAACAGGAAGCCGTAGAAAATAACACCATACCAATCGCACACACATCTCCATTCCTAAGATGATCAAATCGAGGAGATTTGCACTGCAGGTTGCACGCATGAGAGAGAAAACAGAATTTTGGTAGGAAACCTGAAAGAAAGACACCACCCAGAAGACCTAGGTGTAGATGGAAGGAAAACAACGTGGATCTTAAGCAAGACGTTATGGGAAGGACTAATCGCATACTTTCCTTTGATACGACCGCAGATAAAACCAAATAAATTTGGGGAGAGGATACAGACAGCAAGGTTATATCATAAGCCTCCTATGAAAAATTAAGGCGGGATACACAGACACACGGACAGATACAGACTGGAAGATGATCCCATAAGTATTTTATTTTTTTAAAAATACGGAATGTAGAAACAAATTTGTCCCTGAGCTTAACTAATTAAGCACTACGCCATGAAGACGTTACGGGGGAGTGGAAGTATATATCCACGCTTTCTTGGCCTCGGTACTAGTTGGAGGTGTGTTCAGTTATACGTCCCGGCGGCTTTACCCTCGAGGAAAGAGCCTCTGGTACCCACTGGACAGGAGGCTAGATGAGTCCAACAGCCGGTCTGGACGAAGTGGAGAAAATTCTTGACCCTACCGGGACACGAACTCTGACACCTCGGGCGTCCAGCCCGTAGCCATACGCTATACCGACAGGCTAAAAAGCTGGATGGAAGGGCATTGGGTGGATCTGAGTCAGTGGCGGGGCCTAGTGAAGCCGATAATGAAACTTCGGGTTCCATAGGTTGCTGTAATATTTCGATAGCTGAGCAACTGCGAGTTTTTCAACAAGGACTAAGCTCCACAGAGGTAGGCAACAAAGCACACAGATCTGTTGTTTTCTTGCGACCTTAACACGCGACAGCAGACACGTTCAGTTCAAACTTGCCGGGTCGGATTCTGCCCATACCCTGCGTACAGCTTTCATGTTTCAAGCAGAATACTCCGTGGCTTTTAGTCCGCAAGTGAACTTAAACCGACCGAGCGACCGCCGCTTGTCGGCGAAGTTAGTTCCAATTTTTGTGGATAGAGGGTGTCACGTGGTCAGCGCAAAAACTTTTTAGTTTATACCCATCTCAAAAGTATGCCAAAAAATGCGTTGAATTATTACTTTCCACGCAGACCTGAGCGCGAGGTGCGTGACAACAGGCAGTAATTGAATTCCGCCATGGAACATGAGCGGAACGCAGCTTCCACATTCCCAAGCTAACACAGTCTCAAAATCCCTGTTCTTTAGTGCGCCGGCTGGGTGGAATAAAGGACCCCCTAAAACAGCAAACGCAAACAAAACAAACTCCGTGGTTTTAGTCCGCAAGCGAACTATACCGACCGAGCTACGATCGGCGAAGTTAATGCCGACTTTAGCGGGGCGCCGTGCTTCGAAGCTTGCGACTAACCGCCTGAGCTATGACACGGCCTTATTTTCACCTTACTTCCGGTTGTAAATTCAAACATACTCGTACTCACGCAAGGGGACTTCTCTTCCGCAAGGTTGCCTGTACGATGTATGACGTAACCTACTTCATATAACAGGTGTACTTCACTACACAGCGTCGAATAATACATGATGAATTGGAAAGGATCTGGAAGCACATTGTCATGGCCTAATCAAATACTATCCCATCATTGGCTGATGAGACTTTAGGAAACTAAGAGAAACCTCGGGTCCGGAGAGGCGGTGTCGCCGTCGGGATTCGAACCCAATACTTATCGAATATAAATTAAAGAGATCTGCCGCTAGTTTCTTGGGGTGGGGTGAGACGGAGTCCATTTGGTACGTCGACCACTGTTTGGCCTATTGTACCTGCCGCGGATGATCGTAGATAAATGTGGAGCAGTCGGTGGAATGATAATTGGCAGGGGAAACCGTAGTACTCTTGAGAAAACCTGCCCATGTGCCACTTTGTCCACCACAAAACCAACATGACCTGGCCTGGGATAGAACTCGGGCCGCCACGGTGGGAAGCCGGCGACTAACACGCCTGAGACATAGCACGGCCTTGTTCTGCCGCTAAGTTAACCTGTTCGGTGCAAACAACTTTCCATTCACATCTCCATTCGATCAGCGAATTTTTTCATGTGCGAAAGTAGAGACTTTCTGTCATAATACAACACGTAAAGTTAATAGAGGTGATGGGACCTCTGCTTACACGCAGCCTTGTCGCGTGGGTACCCAGAAGGCGACAGATGTCTTAGAGTAGTAATTTCCGGTGACGCAAGGGCTGACAGAGAACACCATTCAGCGAAATTCACTCACTACTTTAATCCACTTCAACAAAATGCTGATTCGGCGTTAGCTCCGGAAACAGATCTGGTCTGGCGCACGAGATACAGGCGTTAGGTTTCTCGGTACTAATCTACACTGCGGGTGGGCGTTTCTTGCGAAGCTGCCACTCCTCAGCTAATAAAAACAAAACAAACTCCATGGCATGTAGTCCGCAAGCAAACTATTCCGACCTAACGACCGCCGCTTGTCGGCGAAGTTAGTGCCAACTTTAGCGGATAGAGGGTGTCATGTGTTCAGCGCAACATATCCAAACGGACGTTAATCTCGGTTTTCCAGACCGTACCTTGAAATAGCTCCTCAATTTTTCTCACGAGGCTGATTGGACCCCGTTCCTGACCCACTACTTCTCAAAATATCTGGTAACGCCGGGAATCGAAACCGGAACCTCTGGATCTGTAGGCAGGAAATTTCTTCATTATCCGTCAAATGGTTCAAAAGTTATTATGCCACAGACACAACGCCATGACACCGTTAGAAATACTTAACCTTTAACATGCGGAGAGTTCGAGAGTTTGAAATGTAATGAGAAATTCGTGGGACGTTTACGTGGGTCGGTCTTCTAACGAACTGTTACCCTACACCGGCTACGAAAACACACCGAAGACTGTGTGGTATTAGACAAAACACTGCGCATTTCGACACTTAGTAAATTGTAAACAAGCTTATAAATGCCACTTTTCTTTTATTGCTGGTGGGGTGGGACTAAGTCCATTGTACTGCGGCCACTTCTGGCCTATTGTACCAGCCCCAGATGATAGGTGAGGGTGATTGTGGAGCAATTGGTGGAATGAAGATTGTCAGGGGAAACCGAAGTACTCGGAGAAAACCTGCCCCAGCGCCACTTTGTCCACCACAAATCCCACTTGACCAGACCCGGGATCGAACCCGGGCCGCCACGATGGTAAGCCAGCGACTAACCGCTTGAGCTATGGCGCGGCCCTAAATACCACTTAACTTCAGCTCTAATTACAAACCTATCTATCGCACCCTTCTAACGGCTTCATCAAACAACCTTTGTAAACCATCGGCATGACCTCATCCAAGATGGCGTTTCACTACCCTCACACGCGGTTCATTGATTATGGATGCTTCTTGCGGACTAATTAACAATAAAAGCAAATATTAATCTCCCAGCATAATTATCGACATTACGTCATTCAGAAATCATGATGTCATGCCTCTACTTCCTGGTAATGTTATCTAAGGAAGCCATAACACTTTTAGATGTCCTCATAAACCAGATTTAAAATTGCTGAAACTTCTCTGAAAATAAGTTCGGGTGGGGGGAAAACATTAAACTGACTGCTACACTCTTACTTTGATGAAAACCGCTAATTTATGTCTCCTCCTCCTTCGCTGGTGCTTTCAAATACTCCAATTCTGCGAGTTTCAACTGTGGCAACCAGGATTAAATGAAGTTCTTTCTGTAGAAAACGTCTCCTTCCCTGTCTTGAGACGCGTTCCCTTCCTTATTTTCCGTAAATTAAACCCATGTTCTTACGCAGGTGTGTGGGTGTAATACATGGCTGCAAACTCTTACTTTTAAATTTCCTGCAAAAACAAATACCGCGACAACTTCATGATCATCGGCAAAACATCCCTTTTTGAGCCATAGGGTTGTCGCACACCAACTGCGTCAAGACACGCATCAAGACATGAGACAACAGACGCAGTCTTGCTTCGTTCGCGATTCGTCAGCATCATGACTCAGACCGGTGTGCGGCGGTTTCCATAATCTCATTCGTTTCAACTGGGCTCCTTTCTTCGCGTCATGTCGCAGACATCGTGTCTTGACTATTACATGTCTTGACGCATGCCGGTGTGCGGCGTACCAGATTCTACCTTATGCCAGCTCTGTCTGTTACTCCGTGGCCTGTAGTCCGCAAGCGAACTGTACCGACCTAGCGACCGCCGCTTGTCGGTGAAGTTAGTGCCAACTTTTGCGTATCGAGTGTTAAATCCCACTTCTCTTGACTTCGCAAATGTATTTTTTAAAGGAGAAAAGTTGTCAGCCTTGCGTCCAACACCCAACCTAAGTTGTCAGCCTTGCGTCCAACACCCAACCTAGTGGACCAGGTCTCTCGAGTGATGCTGATGTCCGCCCACCCTTGGCGCTATATCCTACCTCGATGAAACTCTCCGTTTCACTTCGGTTTACTACATCTTAGACATTTGGTAGGACTCCTTGGGTGGGTGATCAGCTCGTTGCAAGGTCTTTTTACCTGTACACAAAAACGTACACACACACACCAACATCCACGCCCTGAGTGGGATTCGAACCCACGATCCCGGCTTCCGAGCGAGGAAAGACAGTGCATGCCTTAGACCAGCGTTTATCAATCTGTGATCCGCAATGATGGAACAGGTTGTCCGCAAGCAGACTTAAATTAAATTAAATTAAAAATTAATAATTAAATAAGCAAGAAAAAATTAATTACACGTATATCATATTCTTTATTTGTTTAATAAAGCTTAAAACTCTGTTCAATGATGATTCACTTTTAATAGTTTACTTCCAAATGAATTACTTATGTTTCCATATGTATTAAAATATGCTCTTAGACTTATTATAAGTGGCAGAGTATGTCACAAATGCTGGTAATCCCGCACAGATTTAAAAAATAGGCCTACATAACTTTGTGGTCCGTACAGTTTTTTCAGGCATTTTACTGGTCCTTTGGCTTAAAAAGGTTGAGAAACACTGCCTTAAACCGCTCGGCTACCGTGACCGGAGATGCTGATGTTTAGTAAATGTAAATTCTTCTATTACTGACTAAGATACAGAAACACCATAAATCTGTCTTCCCTTATTTTTCAACATAACTTTCTGGATGTATTCGGTGCTGTTAATTCTCTGCTTTAAAAGTCGAGGGAGCCATGTCTGAAGAAACTGATATGACTGCTTAATTTCTCATACCCGTATTTTTGTCGCAGTTAATACCCACCCAGGATTATTGACATACAAGTAATGCAGAGGACTCTGAGATGTAACAGCTTCAGTCTGTCTCATACTCTTGTTTAAACACATTAATATGGGTACCTGGGCAAGGCTCAGGCGCGCAACGTGTGCTCTACTAAATCTCCACAGCTCCATCATGCGGCAGGGATGTCCAAAACATTTCCCTGTGTCAGAATCGTCACGCCATACTAAATAGCAACGTCCAACAGAAATGTGAAGTTATTTCGTTCTTATGACAATGTATCAAAAGTTCGCAATACAACAATCTGCAAGCTGATTAATTCGGTACACGTCATACTTCTTTAAGATCCATTTTAATATTAGTCTTCCATCTATACTTAGATCTTACAAGTGATTTCTTTCCTTCAGTTTTCCGACTACTATCTGTATGACTTTATAATATATATATCACATGCTACATGTTTCATATATCTCATCTTTATTATCGTGAGTGCACTCGCCGGCCCTTAAATGGGCCACTTTCATAATATTCCCTACCCACTGTTTCTATTGGCCCGGATCGGATACTAGACCCAACACCTCACCCCCTAGGGTTTGTCTGACCACAACCTATATTTTTTTTTGTTATTCTTAGTGGACCGACCGAACGACCGCCGCTTGTCGGCGAAATTTATGCCACCAGAGGGTATCGCGTGGTCAGCGCAATGAATCCCCACAACCGTTAAATTCGGTTTTCTAGACCAGAGCCGCTATTTCCTTGAAATGCCTCCTCAGTTATCCTCACGAGGCCGAGTGGACCCCGTTCCAGACTCACTACTTCTCAGGAATCTGGTAGAGCCGGAAATCAATCCCGGGACCTCTGGATCTGTAGCCAGGAACTCTGACCACTAGACCACAGAGGCGGTCGTATAATTCGCTTGCGGACTAAAAAGCCACTGAGTTTTTTTATTGCTAGGGGGGTGGGACTAAGTCCCTTGTACTGCGGCCACTTCTGGCCTATTGTACCAGCCCCAGATGATAGGTGAGGGTGATTGTGGAGCAATTGGTGGAATGAAGATTGGCAGGGGAACGGAAGTACTCGGAGAAAACCTGCCCCAGCGCCACTTTGTCCACCACAAATCCCACTTGACCAGACCTGGGCTCGAAGCCAGCGACTAACCGCCTGTGCTATGGCGCGGCCCACCACAACGTACATATACATGAACACACATTCTTCCTACTCTTTCAGTCCTTCAGATGGAGGTGGCATGTACCTCCTAAACGTCAGCAACACTACCCACAGCCACCAGGTGCAAGTACACCTGTAATTTCTAATTACGATAAGCATGAATTCTATCAAGGCTACCATGCAGGATTCCTCGGAGCTCATGTAGAAATGTTGGCGAGGAGGTGTAAATAAAACCGAACAATAGTAATTTTAGGACAAAGGTCGCGGACAAAACTATCTATTTATCGCTCTACAGTCGTTTTGTTGGACCTCGGCAGCTTTCTCGGCCCGTCGCAAGGCCGCTACCCACATACAGAACAACACAAACAGACATCCATGGCTCGAGTGGGATTCGAACTCTCGATCCCAGTGTTCTAGCGGGCAAAGACGGTTCGTGCCTTAGGTAGGCCGCACACCGGCGTCAAGGCATGTAACAGTCAAGACACGATGTCTGCGACATGACAAAAAGAAAAAAGCACAGTTGAAACGAACGAGATTATGAAAACCGCCGCACACCGGACTGAGTCATGACGCTGACTAATCACGAATGAAACAAGACTGCGTCTTTTGTCCCATGTCTTGATGCTTGTCTTGACGCAGTTGGTGTGCGGCCAATGTGATCGGCAAAGACAGAACTATGGAACTATAAAATGTGTCTCATCACAACTCACTATGATTAACATTACGTTGTCCCTGACTTGTTAATGTCTCTCCCGCTCTTGTACACAGTTTGGATAATTTCCGCCTCAGGGCGCGTGCAGCAACCAACTTTTTCACGAGCATTGGTTGCAAACCCATGATTTAACTAAAATGCGCCGCAAAAACTCGTTAAAACGTGGCTTAATGTTGGCATTCACTTTATTCTGACTTCTGGAATATAACGCCGTGAAGACCGACGTTTCGGAGGAACATACCTCCTCTATCCTGATGGCCGAAGAATGAGCCAAACAAGCACAGATTCTCAAGGTGGAGTCGATTATTCCTCAAAAACGTCGCTCGACTTTCACCAGATTTCACGGAGTTACATCCCATAAAACGCCGATGGGACTGCGCAGTCTTCACCTGCTCGAACACTGGGATCGTGCGTTGAATCCCACTTGAGGCATGGATGTCTGTGAGTTTACTCTATGCTTGTTGTGTCCCGTGTGCAGGTAGCGGCCTTGCGATGGGCTGATCCCCTCTCCAAGGAGACCTGCCGACTGTGTAAAAGATCAAGTAACTGAAAAAGCGGCCAAGGCCAAACAAAGGGCTGTAGAGCCATATATACTGTATAGTTATCCCGTAAGACGGAACTCATCATCTTCAGTGCTGTATCTCAGGTAAAAGCTTACTGATCCCTGTGCTTTAATTAATTAAACACTGCGCCATGAAGGCGTATAGGGGTGTGACATTCTCCACCTCAGCAATGGATGGAGGTGGATGGTCATTCGATAGGGGGCTGTGTGGGCCTATGAGAGCCGGTCTGGACGCTATGTTGGAGAGAAAATGTTACCCCTGCCAGGAATCGAACCCAGTATCCGACAAAATTATTTATTTTACTTACAGCTTTGTTAATCTGTTCAGTTTAAGACCACTTGTTTCATTGCTTCTCATTTGCTTTCTTTCTTTCTTTCCCAGCAGGTGACTTTACATACTACGTTAACCTTATGCAGAGGCCACGCCATAGCTCAAGCGGTTAGGCGCTTGATTCCCACCGCGGCGGCCCGGGTTCGATCCCGGGTCTGGTCAAGTGGGATTTGTGGTGGACAAAGTGGCGCTGGGACGGGGTTTCTCAGAGTACTTCGGTTTCCCCTGCCAAACTTCATTCCACAAAAATTCTCCATCATAATCACCGGGGGCAGGTACAATAGGCCAATCAGTGGCCACCGTGACGAGTGGACCCAGCTGGACTACATCCCCCCCCCACTAAGCGAATTAACCTCATGCAGCAAAAAAAAAATTCGTGCCAGGACTGTACAATATGAGGTTTACAGATCACATGTAGTGGTTCGCCATATTATGTGCCATCCTCAGGTTGTGTTACAAAAAAAAAAGAAGACACAATACCTTACATTTCGAATCTTCGTTACGTGTTTATAAATAGTCAGAAGGAAGATTTTTACACAACTTATAACTGCATAAATATGTTAAAATATGTAAAAATTCCAAGTAAAATATTAAAAAAGCAATATATTATGCATACTACAGAGTCCAATGCATTTATATATAGCGCTAAACCATAAATTGCAACGTGTTACATATATACAAAACCACAACGCATGCAAATTTTCACTACTAAAAGTAACCCACGGCCTTATGACGGACCGACCTCCCGTATTATGGGTTCGTATGAAATACCTAAGAGATCCACACTTTCAGGTATTAATTCTGAACTGAAGGGACAAGATGGCCTAATCCATAAAGCTGTGGAAGAAAAAGTAGCCCCAGTTAAACGTGCGGAAACTTCGACAGGCGAACTGAACGAATTCAGAATTAAATTTCATGGTAATATAATATAATCTCTCACTACATGAAAGACATGTTCCTCTTATACGCGTCCATAAAATCCTTTAGTACAACGTCCACGGTCTCTTCGCCTCTGGTCGGGATGGCAGGCGGCCACAGCCCGTTCTACATTGCAAAACCGATCTATGACCACCGCGCTAAACTACCGTATAAATTCCCAACCATTTAACGCATAAATCGATAGTTATGCGACGCCGGTACCCCAATGTTACGGAACAGCTGTGTAAACAAGCGACAGCTGTTGATAGGGAACGGCTACCTTTGTGGACAAATTGTTTCTCCCGGCAAAGAGACAACACGCAATAATGGAATAATTTATTTCCAGATCCACTAGATCAGAGATACTGAGAAAAAATGACAATTATTTTCGGATTCACTACACCAAATGAATTAAGAACAAGTTCTAATTTTGGGGAACAACTATAAGAAATCAAAGCCTCATTCAGGAGGAAATCAAGATGAGGCTGAACTCGGGACAATGCTTGCTACCATTCACTCCAGACCCTTTCGTCTTCTCGTCTGCTGTCTAAAAACGTAAAAATTACAAAACTATAATCCCTGTGGTTCTGTATGTGTGTGAAACTTGGTCTCTGACATTAAGGGAGGAACATAGACTGAGGGTGTTTGAGAACTGGGTGTTGAGAATATTTGGACCGAAGAGAGACGAAGTGACGGGAGGTTGGAGAAAAGTGCATAATGAGTAACTTGTATTCGTCTCCAAGTATAATCAGAATGATCAAGTCAAGGAAGATGAGATGGTCAGGGCATGTAGGCCGAATGGGGGAGAAGAAGAATGCCTATAGGATATTGATGGGGAAAACAGAAGGAGAGAGAGCACTTGGAAGATCAAGATGTAGGTGAGTAAACAATATCAAAATGGATGGTAGAGAGGACAGGACGATATGAATTGGATTGATCTGGCTCAGGATAGAGACCAGCTCTTGTGAACACGGTAATGAACGTTCGGTTTCCATAAAATACTTGAAAGTTTTTGAGTAGCTGCACAACTGACTGCTTCGGGCCCAGCTCCGTGAGTGAGTAATTCAAATTTACAATTGGTAGTAAAAAAAAAAGGTAAAGCTATCCATATGGCAGGCCGTGGAGACCCATAGGGGCTGTGAGAGGTCGAGGGTCCCACATTTTCTAGACAATCGGCTCCCAGATGGAGGTGAAGTTGTCTTACTAGCCAGCCACCCTTTACCCTCAGGAAAATTCCTGGTACTAATTTATGTTTGAGGCTGAGTCGACCCTAGGGCCACACTGCGGCTAGATTAGGTCAATTGGAAAATCCAATGGCCTCATCGGGAATTAAACCCGCCATCTTCCGGCTTGTAGCATTGGGCATCAACCAAATACGCCAGAAAGCGTGTCCTACGATTGGTGGTGGTGGTGGTGGTGATGATGATTATGATAATGAAGAATGTGGAGAATGTTTCTACCACAACCTGAAGATCATAGCAAGTTAGTCTTTTTGCTCCTACGTTTGATTATTTGGTTAGTCCTTCACGCATTAGGCGTCCAGTGGGCCCCCAACCCCGAACCTTTCACAGTAGCTGCTGGTACTGGTAACGTGGCTGCATCGTAAGGACGGCGTGAATGCAATGTCACGCACTGCAGGCCTATTTTGTTGCCAGAAAATTAGGGAATATTGTTATTGGGACAGGATACTTCTTTTTTTGTGCCCGTATTTGTTAGGGTACCCGATCAAAAGACCTGTCCATGCTTCTTCAAAGAGTTTTTGTCTACAGAAACATCAATTTCACTAGCAACTGAAAGAGAATACGTCTGGACTAAAATCTCACTTGAAGCTAACCTCAACTAACCAACTCCATGGCGCTGAGCCCTTCTTGAGAAGCCGCCAGTTAAGCAGCTACTCAAGAATTTCCCATCATTTCACGGAACCCGAAGGTTCATTACCGTCTTCTCAAGAGATCTCCCATCGTTCGCTATCCTGAGTCAGATCAATCCAGTCCATACGACCAAATTCCACGTAACATCCGTTTTAATATTATCCTCCCACCCACGTCTAGGTCTGTCATTTCTTCTTCTTGCTTTGCCACCAAAATCTTACATGCATTCTTCGTTCCATGCGTGCTACATGCCGTGCCCATCTCATCTTCCTTGACTTAATCATTCTAATTATACTTGTTGAAGAGTACAAGTTACGAAACTAACCTCAACGACCCCTGTATTCAGAAGAACAAGAGTTCGATTTAAGAGTACTTCGCGGTCGATTGTGCTTGTGGTGGTGTGCACCCACGGAACCTCTACAATCAACGCTTCTTTGTCCCTTAACACACCGCTATTATGGGACATCTGAGGTTCTCTCAGCGGTATTCTGGGATGTGACTGACGCCTTGCAGATCTTTACCGACATACTGGAGAAACCAGACACCTCCAGGCTAAATGAGAGAGACCGCGAAGACTGAGGCAGCACGTTTCTTTGAAACATCGGTAACGATCTACAAGATCACACGGCGCCACACAGAATACGATACTAAACTTCACACCTAAATCTGCCATTACAAATACCGAACTGACAAATGGTTACAGTAAAAGCCATAAAGCCGGGAGAGCGTGGATCTCATTCATCTGGACCAAGTTAAGGAACAGTAGCAGGTTTCTGTAAGCATTATATTGTAACGCGGATGGCCAAAGGGTTGCTAAGCAACGGCTCGGTAAACAAACCTCAAAAACATAGAGAGGCTATCTTCCGTGTCCGTGGTCACGTCACGTAGCGGTGGATGGTCACGTGATGCGTTTACTATGCGTTTATGTCCGTTCAACTACACTCGTATGAGTAAAAGCAGTTACAAGTTACGAATAATACGAATACGGGAAGTTGTAGAGCTAGAAGTCAGCCTGTGAAGATTTCATAGCGATCTGAAGTGCAAATTTCTGTGTTGAGATCCGCTGCTAGGAAGAGACTAGTGGAAACTGGGAATCCTAGTGCGTGTGCAACGGCGAACTGGAAAGTGAGTAAATCGGCGATAGCGCTGTATTTAAGTGGGATTAAGAGAACTTGTAACCAAGGTGCTAATAAATCCAATCACCCTAACTAGAACTCGTTAGTTTCGTCATGAGTACCACCCTACATGTGACAATATTTTAAAAAATGTTAATGTCTATAAATTACGATTGTCTGGAAGAGATGGTGCGATGGTCTGAACACAATAGTTCAGGCCGTTTTTACAGCTGCCTCCAGTATGGCAGAAAGTCGTTGGTGACTTCAAGAAATCCGTTAACCATTCAAAATTCAACTTTATGTTGTGCTACATAGTTGTAATAAAATTAGAAAAAATTAAAACATGAATGTACAAGTTTCCTAATTTGGAAAAAGTGAAGAGAGTTGCACAATTTATCGAATTAGTTGTCAGTGTACAAATGTCACAAGTACAGTTTTTTGTGGGTTATCCTTCGCCGCTGTCACTAGCTAGACTTAACAGCACCGAAGGGGCCGCGCCATAGCTCAAGCGGTTAGTCGCTGGCTTCCCACCGCGGCGTCCCGGGTTCGATCCCGGGTCTCGTCATGTGGGATTTGTGGTGGACAAAGTGGCGCTGGGGAAGGTTTTCTCCGTGTACTTCGGTTTCCCCTGCCAATCTTCATTCCATCAATTGCTCCACAATCACCCTCACCTATCATCTGGGGCTGGTACAATAGGCCAGAAGTGGCCGCAGCACAAGGGGCTTAGTCCCCGCAATAAAAAAAGTCTTTGTACCGCCTAATTCCATTCTTGTCACTATTCCGCAACTGTCAACTCAATTCAATTCCCCTGCTCTCAAGCTCATATCCTGGCAGGCTGGCGTCTCGAAACTCGACTGACTCTTCTTTACGACGATTTCGCACGGCCCACGCAGAAAACACAGCCTCTCTATTGTTGGGAAGGCGTGTTTACAGCGCCGTTGCATAGCAACGGAAGTTACTCGATTGTTACTAGCGTATTCGTTGCCGCGCGAATATGTTTACAGAGTCCTTGTGTAACAATTAACGTCTATTCTGACATTGCTATTCCGTCTTTCGGTCGTCATATCACAATATTTTCCCTCCATCGTCAGGGTAAAAGAGTAAGTCAAACCAGTAAAACACAGGCAGCACACTTACCGGATTAAAATACTCTTCACAGTCATCGCACCAAATCCAACATGTTGTTCCATAAAAGACGGAATACTTCACAGCCAAGCCGCTAATAAAAGAACTCAGTGGACTGTAGTCCGCAAGCGAACTAAACCGACCGAGCGACAGCCGCTTGTCGGCGAAATTAGTGGCAACTTTAGCGGATAGAAGGTTTCGCGTGGTCAGGGCAAAGGTTCCCCACGGCCGTTAATCTCCGTTTTCTAGACGGGACCTACGCCGCTAATGGTTTCTAAATAACTGTGCCCTTTGGCTTGAAGGATGCTGGACTGCATGACGCCATGTTGCAAACATCGTTAACGCCGTCCACCACAGAATGAACAGACTGTGGCACCTCTGTTTCAGCGCTTCTTTCCGTCACTTGAAAAGTCCTTCAGAAAAGCACACAAACCAACAAAAGACGCACACAGCTATGTGTTTAGTAGCGTAATTTTCGGGCAAGTCTCTTGGTTACATGTGAAAAGAGTAACTGGAGTAGCCTTGTCTCTGCTTTGCAATTAAATTTTCGGACGGAGGAACGGTGACGCACTGTATCTAAGGCCCTGTTATAACCAATTGTCCACACTCCTGATCTCAGTTAGCAGTAAAGGGAAGTTATCCCTGTGCTTAATTAAGCATTGAGTCATGAAGACGCAGGGTGGGGGTGCAGGCAAAATACGAAGGCGAGTGGCCAATTTAACTTGTTCGGAAACAGCCCCCGATACCCACGGGATAGGCATCAGATCCGGTCTGAATGCTGGGAAGAGAAAAGATCTCTTGCTCGCGTCGGGAAGGGAACCCCTACTCCTCAGCTGTCCACCCTGTAGCCCGTCGGTAAATCCCGGCTCCATCAAAGTTAGTGGACTCCCTAGCTATACTACGCTGTAGGTTGACTGTGACCCCGTTCCTGCTTGTTCATAGTCTGCAGTCAGCACAAAATGTGTTCACATGAATCCTTACTGATAAGATAACCCGAACAGAGCATCTCTCGCTATGAAGCCTAGGAATGTGTCATAGTGCGCTTACATTTCTCCTCCCCTCTGCTCCTCTTACGTGCCGAATGACCACGCCATTGGGGCGTAGAGAGAGGCTCCACACATGCCTCTACTGAGCTGGATGCTGTAGAACACCAGTTACATTAAACGGGTACTCGGTTTGAATCTCGGCCGATGCACGGGTTATACTGACTTCAGTATAGTGATTTTCCTGTCCCTCCATGGAAATGAGCGGGATGGTATTTAGAGTAGGCCACGACCGCTTCTATAGTGATAGCGTTGAAAATTAAACCGCTCTGGCTCTAGAACATGAGTGACAGGAGTCGAACCCTACAACACTTGCAAGTGGATGGGTCCGGCACAGCTGCCTCCGCAGTCTAGGGGTAACGTTCCCACCTCATGACTCAACGTACGCGGGTTCAAACCCGGCGCAGGTCGTGGAATTTTTAAGGGCGGAAAAATTCAGGGAACAAGTCCACCGGGAGGGAGGATACGTTCCTCTGAAACGTCGGGGAACTTCCACTGGGACTACGCGAAGCGTCATATCACAGGCTACAGCATACTTCATTGTCACCGCCGTGACAACATGTCACTTCGCTTTTACTTCAAATTAAATTCCTCCTTTCCTTCCTACATTCCTATCTTCTTCACTTCCTTCCATCCCTTTTACATTCCGATCTTCTTCACTTCCTTCCATCCCTTCTACATCCCTACATACTATCCTTCCTCTTTTAATTACATTCCTTCCATATTATCCTTTTAATTTCGAGGTCTGAACCTTTCGCCACCGATACCAACACAAATGCGACCTTTAGCGGCAGTAATTTGATTTGCGAAAAACACAGGGTCCACTAAGGTCCTCCCGAGGCCCTGCTCAAACTAGAAGACAAAAAACAATACGTAGGAATTGCGCACATCCGGAATCATGTTTATCCACAGTTTACTTCAGTTGCTCACTACCGGATATTTGACTTGTAATCGTGACGCTGCGGCACTTAACTGGTAAGAGCTGTACCAACTTGGCCCTGCATTATTTGAGTAGTAATCAGCCGGGAAGGGTTCGTTAAGCCGCAGGATCTCGCACCCACGATAATTAAAGTGGTCTGAGATGGGCAGGGGATGTAGCACGAATGGGGGGGAAAGCCAGGACGAAAGTGACCACTGGGAAGACCAAGGCGTATGTATGTGGATGCACAATATTAAAATGGATCCTAGAGAGATCGGATGGGTTAGTATGGATTGGACAGAGATGGCTCACTAACTTCGCCGACAAGCGGCGGTCGCTCGGTCGGTACAGTTCGCCTGCAGCCTCAAGTCACAGAGCTTTTGTTTGGGCGAATGAAGATGTGAATGGAAAGTTGTTTGCACCGAACGGGTTAGGTTAGCGTCAGAACAGGGCCGTGCCATGCATGAGGCGGTTTAGTCGCCGGCTTTCCAACGTGGCGGCCGGAGTTCGATCTCAGGTCTGGTCATGTTCGCCGACAAGCGGCGTTCGCTTGCAGACTACAGACCACTGAATTTGTTTTTTGTTTTGATTTATCCACTTATCTTGAAAATTAAGAGACATAGTAACGACGTCCACTAGCATATAAAAAGAAAATTCGTACTGAATTATGACACACCTGAAAGAGAGACTTCGACGTCAGACATACAGGATACTGAATAAGACAGAGAAGCCTCACTTACCCACGTTACGTTATCTCTATCTGCTGCAGTACCGCTTTTCTGGGTCCGATGTGGATGACGACCTCTGTTCAACATTTCTTCGTCTTCATTTTCCTCTTCCTCCTCTTCATCCCTAATGCTGTCTCCATCATCTTCAACGTCATCGTCGTCATCGTCTTCATCATCATCATCTTCGTACGAATCTTCTATACGACTTCTCGCTTGGCCGTAACGCTGATCAGCTGAAGATCTTAACATCGACGACGAAACATGATCGCGTCTTGGATAACTTGCAAAATATGATTCATGTCGGCCATTTCCTTGATCAAATCGCGTCACGTGACTCTGATGATTACTTTGTGGTGATTTTCTTCCTTCCGAATCAAGTCTATTAATTAAACGATCTAGTGGTGATAATTTACTGCTGGTAGTTGTGGTGACTGTACTGGCAGTATAAGGTACAAGCCTTCCACTACTGATGATACCAACAGCAGCTTGGTGAAGTCTTCCATTGTTGCTTCCATGATGGTGTTTATGGTGCAATGTATGGTGCTGTGTTGACGCGCCGGATGAATAGTATCCAGAAGTGCGGGGATATTTATTGGTGTTACTATTCGCATTCCTGTTATAAAAATACGCACCTTTAACTGACGGGCATATCAATGCCAGTAACACAAGTGTCAGTATTGTTACTGCTGAAGACTTGTTAAGAACTGAACTTGCCATTGTTCTGTTAAATTCTGTTGATGAATATTTTAGCGTGCCTTGCGAAATTATTGTTGATGTTCAGTCGAAGTGGATCACTGAATAGCGTTATCAACATCAAATTGGGCGTGTTAACACAATACTGTTTTCTCTGGTGGAGGAATCACGGGTTCGTTCTATGAAAACTGTACTGCTCTTCTGGTAAACTGTGGTCAGGGCAGTCCAACTTACAAACACATGATACCACGGAAAATGGGGTCACACAACTGGCACGTGTTTCAGGTTAGCAGTCTGTAAGTAAAATTTAAGAAGGAACTCTCTTGTAAAGAGGCTATTATGACAAATGACAACTTTTAACAAATGAGTTAAGGAAGTGGCACGTTCGTTCATGAATTCTCAACCTGTCTCATATTCAAGGTTGGAAAATACTTTTGTCTGATGCTTAGTTACGATCACTTTTAAGTCTACACGTTCAAGTAAACATATTTCTGACATCTCTTAGACAACCGAACACAAAATGCCTGTTTCTCTTGTCCTTAAAGTCCTCGTGTCTTTCCTTGCTCAAACACTTGTATATTTCTTTATTTTTTACACACCAGTCTTAAACTAACTGCTGTTACTCAAAACACTTGTTCATGTCCAACGTCAAAATATCCTCTCTTGTTGCCATAACACCTCACAAAAATCAATTTATCCTCAGGTTTAATACTTACAAGTATCTTGTTTCGTATTATCTCACGGAACACCCGATATTATTAAAAAAGTGTCTGCCCTCGAAAGCAATAAAAAGCGGTGTGTTCGTCCGGCTTCATTCCTCACACAAGCATTTAAATTAAAAACACATTATGTTATGAAATGATATGTTTGGTTGACGGAAGGTAATGACAACAGCTATGTTTGTGTGATATCGTACTAGAATATTGTACATGTAACACTGTCGTACTCAACTGCAAAAACCACATAAAATAAAACCACAAACACACCGCGCCATTAATAATAGTCTAACTGAAAGCAGACGGCGGAACAACGATCAAAGAATAAAAAGAAAAGGGACACAAAATCAAACTACACTTTCATATACACCATATGTTTCAAAGAAATGTTACAATTCCACTGATTTTTGGCGAAAATCTCGATTAGTGTCACATCCTATACACAGCGGAAAAAAAAAGTATAGTTCTTTGTGTGAATGAATTGTTCGCAAGTTCAGTGGCAGATCAATCAAATCTGTTCAACAAATTTCCTGTCAAATTCACACGGAGCTCACCATACTCCACCGAACGTTAAACTTCGGTGTAACACACGCAATCTGTTGAGATTAGCACGATGCTTCTGCGCAACGGATCCTTTATAAGTGAAATGCACTTCACAGCAATAAACATGTCCTTGGTAATGAATGCAAACGAAACTCGGCGTTCTAGTCAAATAATTATCAAGTCTTGTTACTTCACACACTGAACTGGAAGCCACGCGGATGAATATATTTACCGCTATATAGTGCACAGGTATTTCTGAATGACTGACACAGTTTTGAATGATGATTAAACATAATTAACAACGCTAAGTGAATCAAGCATACAAAGCAATTAGCATATTATTCTGTAAGAGGATAGTATGAAGTTGGTATATTATAATGCCCTGTATAAATAAATTTGGGAGGATACTGAAAGCATAACTCGCATCCCTTCACCTAGCTGACAGCTGGATGACCATTGCTGCGTTATGGACCCAACTGATTTCAATATTTTATAGTAATCTTGATGTCATAAAACAGTCTACAAACACGAATTATTAAAATGCAAGGTAGTACTGCATAATCTACTTCAGAGCCTCAAGATGGATAACAATTTAAAAACTGAACTTCCTAAGTTAATAAAATGTATAGTCAGTGTAAAGTTTAAATTTATGAATAATAAATATATTTAATTTTAGAACCCACAAAAACACAGGCCCAAATTACTAGCAAGAAAGCAGTAAGTTGCACGGTACTCATCGCTACACGATGTTAACCACACAACACATACTTGTTCCAGAAGAACACTGTTTAATTTACTAAAACATTCACAATTTGTTTCTATTTTAAGGTTAGGTTGTTAATTTTTGGTCGCCGATTAAAACCTTCCGTCACAATCGCAAACCATCAATGATGTTTAGAACACATACAAATTCACTGACGCATTGCAACAGTAAACCGCGTCGGCGTCTTTCCTTTACGGAAGAATTCAACCGCGCACGAAACAGTTGACGACGCACTAACGTCCCGCAAGTGAAGACAACTGACTGCTGCTCGCTGCCCGTCAGCGAAGGAAGACCCGTGAGTCTCTGCCAGCCAGAGGGATAATGGAACTAGCTCCCTCTATCTCTCACGCGCAGCTTAGAAATCTTATTGGCCCACTTCTCCAGCCACACTTACGAGCCTCCTATTGTTTTCGGCGCGTTCATCGAGAAGCGATTATTGTCGAAGTACAATTTACACGACTTACATAATAAATCCTGGGTATAAAGCATGGATCACCATGTGCTCTTACGAACACAGTACTGGCCGTTCGGGTTTCTAAAACGCTGCAGAACTTCCTAACTGAACCACCATCAGCTTCTCAAGAAGGGCAAGAAGACTATAATATTTACCCTTGTGCCTAAGCAGCTGTGTAACCTATAGTAGGTTAAGGTAAAGTTGTCTTTCTGCTTAATTAAACACAATACCATGGAGACGTATGGGTGAGCGGAGTTATAACTCCACATACTTTTAACCCCGGAGGTTCAAGACCCAGCCGGCTCATTCCCAGAGAAAAATTGACCCCCCTTTTTTTATTTAATAGAAGGATGTTGCCCAAGGGCCAATCCAGACGCTGCGGAAGACGAAGTATCTCTTAACCCTGTCGAGAATCGAACTGCGATTCCTCGATTGTCCAGCCCGTAGCCTAAGTTCTATACAGACTTAGCTATCCCGGCTCCTGAAGAATAGAAAATCCCCAAAAATATTCGTTTTAACACTATTTTTTTTAATTCGCATAGTGGGGGGTGGAGTCCAGCTGGGTCCACTCGGCACGTCGGCCACTGATTGGTCTATTGTACCTACCCCGGGTCATTATGATGATGGATAATTTGGTGAAATGAAGATTGGCAGGGGAAACCGAAGTACTCGGAGAAAACCCGCCCCAGCGCCACTCTGTCCACCACAAATCCCACTTGACCAGACACGGGCTCGAACCCGGGCCGCCGCGGTGGGAAGCCAGCGACTAATCGCTTGAGCTATGGCGCGGCCGTGACTTCAGCATTATGTGAATGACAGGGTTTCCTTGGTTTTAGACACATTTTTATCTATATCTCTACTGAGTATGCTCCTCAAATCACTGCACTTATTTTGAACCATACTATACATAGCCCGTTCACATATTCTTGTTTGTTCAATGAAGCAATGCTAGCAGTGCTCCTGCTGCGACTGCTATCACAAGAAGCGGATGAATAATGAAAACACGAAATCTTCGCCACTGGCCGCTCTCACTTCTAATAGTCAGAAGGTCACGTAACGCGTTCAACCATCCAGAAGTTTACACCTCAGAATTATCGAGAGCTTGACTCACCACAGTGTTGGACAAGCTTATTAACTGACGCCAAAGAAATATACGCCAACCTCATTATATGGCTCTTTTGTGGAACTTGCGTCATAAAAATCTACTGAGATTCTGAACACTAAAATCGAACATTTCGCTATGTTCCACCCTATCTCGTGCTTCCAGTACTATAGGGAAATTTTTAAAGCTATTGACGTGTTTACGGCTCCGCGCTTCACCGCTACTGGGACATCGCCGGCCGTTAAGCGCACGCGAATTTTGTCGATGACTCAGCATGCTTGACGGTCGATAACGTTTGGAATGTAGGAAAATAATTAACTAGTAGACCTCTACACCGTATTATGTTACACGGCGGGAAGTGCGGTTCATGCATGGGAGTTTATGATTTATCGGCAATAGGCAGTAGTTATCAGCGCCATGAGCCATTTGTTCCCAGTTAACAGTTAGTCAGCAGTTTGGCACGATATGGTTCGTGATAGTTTAGAGTAAGGTGTATTCCTGTATGACACCTATGTGAAATACGGATCTTCTGGAAGGTGTCGGCGAAAAGTTCGACGTGAATTTCGTGATGAAAGAGTTCCCAGGAGGCAATTCATGATTTGGTGAATAAACTTCGAACAACATGATTCTTAATATAGACAAGAAAACGAAACATAAGCGTTGAGTGCTTACTGAGAAGTGATCCTTGCGGTTTTTTCTTCTGGAGTTGTGTGGAGGACAAAGTTTACAGCAGTAACCTTCGAATGGAAGGACTGAAAGAAAATTTTCGTAAGGGAAATTTCAAATGTTCCTGCAGATAATCTTCAGGAGGTGAATCAAAACCTCTTCCGTCAGTGCGAGGAATGTCTACGTGCAGAGGGACAGCATTTTCAACACATTCTGTGATTTATGTACAAAAGTAAGAATTTCCCTTCATTCCAAATGTTGTCTTCATGCTGAGTTATCGGCAAAATTCGCGTGCGTTCCGCGGCCGGCGGTGTATCGGTAGCGGTGAAGCTAGGAGCCGTGAACGCGTCAAGTTCAATAAAAACCAATCTGTATAACTGCTACACCGTCACTCTGCTCTTAGCCACTGCGGTGTTAACATGGCAGAATTGAAATCATTTGTAACAGTGCAACGTGATTGGCGAAGGTTACATCCAAGAGAAAAGCCGCCAGATTATAAGGCTCTGAATAGCTGGTTGAAAACAGTTCAAAGAAGCGGGAAATGTTGCGAAACAGAAATCTTCAGGTCGACTAGGAAGAAAGAGAATGTGGAGCGCATTACACAGTCTAAAAAGTCAAACACTCGTCGGAGTTTAGAATTAGGGATTCCAAAACTACGATTGAAAACGTCATTCACAAGCGTTTACGCCTTTGTGCCTACAAGATTAAGCTGAAGCACGAACCGATTTAAATCCTGCATATCAGAAAAGAAGACCGCCTCTGTGGTTTAGTGGTCAGAGTTCCGGCTACAGATCCAGAGGTCACGGGTTCGATTCCCGGCGCTACCAGAGAAGTAGTGGTTCTGGAACGGGATCCACTCAGCCTCGTAAGGATAACTGAGGAGCTGTTTCAAGGAAGTAGCGCTTCCGGTCTAGAATACCAAGATTAACAGCCGTGGGGATTCGTTGCGCTGACCACGCGATACCCTCTATCCGCAAAAGTTGGCGCTAACTTCACCGACAAGCGGGGGTCGCTCGGTCGGTATAGTTCGCTTGCGGACTACAGGTCACGGAGTTTGTTTTTTGTTTATACCATAAAACAAACGCAGCCTTCTGCTGCACGGCCCACATCTCGCCTGACATTGACCCGCAATGAGAGGTAAAACTAGCGGGGCTCAAGAAGTCTGACGGCCGGCCTTGCGCACAAATTGTGTCCACTGGTCAACCGGCAAAAACAATTCATCGTCGTTCGCTACCCATCATCAACTGATCACATCCAAAACTTGCGTTCTTTCTCCGCATTTCAAAACTTGAATCATTTCGATATGTTTAACAGTTTCTGAGTGACAGTGTTTTTAATCCAGGCATTCTTTTTCGATGACCCAGTATTTAGTAGTCCAGCTCTCTGGACAGCCCTCACCCTTACGGCACGCTGATGTGACCATCACGCTGCTCTGACAGAATGCACTGTGTAGGATTCACTGCCCACAGGGAGAACTGCTTACGTCAGAGGAACTCAGTATAGGATGGGTTATGCATATTGTCACGTGCATCGGGTGAAGGAGAAGCGGGTTTGGATTGGTAATTGGATTTACTTAACAACCTACAGGTCGATTCTAAAGGGTTCTGACGATGGTGGATGACACATAGAATTACTGGGTTTTGGACTTTTTCCATCGTCCGGAATTCTAGGTAATAGAAGACAGGATGTTTCCGTCTCAGGTGAGAAAGGAAGACACCTCAGTTGGGCCCCTTAGAAAGAGCTACATTCAATCACTGGACCAATCAATCGTCCAGTGATCGAGATTAGATCTTTCTAAGGGGTCCAACTGAGTAGGTGTCTTCCTTTCTCACCTTAAGACGTA
The DNA here is from genome assembly GCF_002891405.2 of Cryptotermes secundus. NCBI lineage: Eukaryota > Metazoa > Arthropoda > Insecta > Blattodea > Kalotermitidae > Cryptotermes > Cryptotermes secundus. The sequence goes on from NW_019731603.1 coordinate 198,690, forward strand.
AACAGACCCAGTTTCCGAAACGTCGTGTCCTCTATTACCTAGAATTCTGGACGATGGAAAAAGTCCCAAAACCCCAGTAATTCTGTGAACATACAGGTCGTAACTACAAATTACTGTTACATTAGTGCTGATTTACACAATTTACAATCACTCCACACTAATCTTCTCAGTCTATATCCACTAGTCTTCACTAACCGTTCCCTAGCAACGGATTTAAAACACGGGAACTACAAAAGCAGAATGCAGAGTTTTAGTATGTCAACGCAGGTGGTACATACAGAAACATTGGACTTCAAGAGTTACGCTTGCCGTAACCGTGACTCTGCGAGTTCTCCAAGCGTGGGCAATGAGGGATAACATGTGACGCCGTGTAGTTTCGTTGAAGATTGGCGACACTTCGGAAGAAAGAACTACCTCCATCTTCGGGGTCGAAAGTAAGCCAAACAAGCAAGCAAGCAGAACGTTTGTAAAATTCTACCAGATTACACGGAGTCATGTCCCAGAAGACAGTACTTTTCATGTAGTAACAGGTTTATAGAGCTCCCGAACTTCACAAGTTTTACTATGTAGACCTTGAGGTTCTCTCAGCGGTGGTTATAGGTAGTAGTATCTTTTCAGAAATAGCACCGTATGGTCCGTTGAGTCAACCGACGTTTCGGAACAACATGTCGCCTCCACTTTCAGGGTCAAAAAAAATAAGCCGAGTAAGCTCTGCTTGCCACCTTATTTCACACTGGTATCTCGCTCGGCTTATTCCTCGACCCTGATGATAGACGCGACATGTTCCTCCGAAACACTGGTTGACTTAAACGGACTACACGGCGTTATATCACAGAATATAGTAGTACTCTTCAAGTTTTACAATGGTTGTAAATGAATGGAAATGATTAAATCTAATTGGCTGTTACGTTACAACATAATTATACCAATTAGTGCACGAGTCTTTACGATGTGTGCTGTACGGGATACTCTGTGTACCATATACAGTACCGCAAAGGTTTTCTTTCTGTTTCTATAAGAACAATGGACTGATTTCCATGGAAGTGAAGGGTTCTGTCTGCCAGACACGAGATCCCGTGCATCTCCATTCACTTTCTGTGAAGGAGACCCGAGTTCTCTAGGTCAACGCTCCGCGCAGGTACTGGAATCTGATAACCAAGAAACCCGTCACTGTTCTATTGCCTCAGGATATTTACTTTCCTTTGTAGACTTCATGAGATTCAACATCAAGTTCAGTGGTTTCCCTCTCAATTACAAAGCACAGCTGAACGCGGCGTTCATTCAATCGCGCCTCGTACACAAAAATATACATAACAATAAAATATGTTTTTCCATTAATTGTAAACCCTACAGACGGCCATAAATCCATCATCGCGCAATTATCTCCTCCATAACAGTGTAATTGTTAATAAATTTCTCAGCTTACTGGGCATTTGTTTCTGTTGTTACTTACTCACTCGTGGAGCTGAGCCCTTCTGGAGGAGCCGCCAATTCTGCAGCTACTCAAGAATTTCCCAGCATTTTATGGAACCTGAAGGTTCTTTAGCGTGTTCACAAGAACCCTCCACTGGTTCCTATCCTGAGCCAGATCAATCCAATCCATACCATCCTATCCTATCTCTCTAAGTTCCATTTTAATATTGTCGACCCACCTACGCCTTGGTCTTCCCAGTGGTCGCTTTCCTTCTGGTTTTCCCACCAATATCTTCTATATGCATTCCTCGTCTCCCCCATTCGTGCTACATGCCATGCCCACCTCATCCTCCTTGACGTGATCATTCTATACTTGGAGAAGAGTACAAGTTGTGAAGCTCCTCATCATGCAGTTTTCTCCAACCTCTTGTCACTTCATCTCCCTTCGGTCCAAATATTCTCCTCAACACCCTGTTCTCAAACACCCTCAGTCTATCTTCCTCCTTTAATGTCAGAGATCAAGTTTCACACCCATACAAAGCCACAGGCAAAATTATAGTTTTGTATATTCTAATGGTCTAATATTCTTGCTGCTAAAAAGTGTATAGCTATCCCCGTACCAGGCCGTGAAGGCCCACAGGGTTGTGAGACGTGTTGTTATTTCTCCTATATAATTAGAGCGTTGAAGTCAAGGGGGTCAGATGGGCAGGACATGTAGTACGCATGGGGAGAACAGGAAGGCATATAGGATTTTCGTGGGAAAGCCAGGAGGAAAGAGACCACTAGGAAGACCTAGACGTAGTTGGGTGGGTCTCAAGAGAGTGTACTGGATTCATCTGGCTCAGGAGAGGAACCAGTGGCGGCTCTTGTGAATACGATATTGAAGAAAGTAGTGCCATACCTCAGGGAGTTAGTCGCCGGCTTCACCGCGACGGCCCCGGTTCGACCCCAGGTCAGGTCATGTGGGATCTGTGGTGGTCAAAGTGACACTGGGGCAGTATTAGTCCGAGTACTTCGGTTTCCACTGCCAATTCTCATTCCACCAAATGTTCCATATTCATCTCTCATCCGGGGCTGGCACAATAGGCCAATTAGTGGCCGACGTACCAAGTCGACTCAGTCTCCTAACCTGACGAAATAAAAAAACATGATAATGAATCTTTGGGTTCCATAAAAATGTTGGGAAATTCTTGAGTAGCTGAGCAACTGGTGGCTTCTCAAGAAGGACTCAGCTCCATGGATCTAGTTGTTTTGTCGCTGTCACCGTGCTGAGGCACTATGCTACAAGCCGGAAGGTAGTGGGTTCGAGTCCCGACAAAGTTGCTGAATTTTTCAATTGACCTAATCCTTCCAGCCGCACTATGGCCCTGGGGTCGACTCAGTCTGTAACAGAAATGAGTACCAGGAATTTTTCTGGGGGATAAAGGGCGGCCTGCGCGTAAGGCTGACAACATCACCGCCATCTGTGAGCCGACTGTCTAGAAAATGTGGGAGCCTCGACGTCTGTCAACCCTATGGGCCTCCACGGCCTATTATAGGGATAGCTTGGCGTGTAATGCTGACAACCACACCGCCATCTGTGAGCCGACTGTCTAGAGAAAATGTGGGAGCCTCGACGTATCACAACCCTATGGTCCTCCACGGCCTGTTACAGGGATAGCTTTACTTTTACCTTTACGCCGTTATTGCTGTATTGTTATTGCTTCTGTTGCTACTTCTGTTAACACCGTTGTTGTCGCTATTACTGTTATTGTTGGTACTGTCGTGTTTGCTGTATTCATTATTATTATTGTTGTAGTTACTGTCACTGATGTTGTTTTCGTTGTTTTAATTCGCTTAGTGGGGGGTGGGGTCCAACTGGGTCCACTCGGCACGGCGGCCAATAATTGGCCAATTGTAGTGTGCCCCGAGTGATTATGATGATGGAGAATTTGGTGGAATAAAGATTGGCAGGGGAAACCGAAGTACTCGGAGAAAACCCGCCCAAGCGCCACTTTGTCCACCACAAATCCTAGTTGACCAGACCCGGGATCGAGCCCGGGCCGCCGCGGTGGGGAGCCAGCGAATAACCACTTGAGCTATGGCGCGGCCTTCGTTGTTACGGATACTGCCCGACCTGATTAACTGCCCTGCCTTGCAGTAGTAGTCACTATATTTGTTTCACAGAGGATCCGCAGCCATGCCGCATCAGAATCACAGAATAGCAGAACCAAAGAACGAGTGATCCCCATCGCAGTAATGAATTATTTAAACAAAGCCACATACGGCTACTTCCTCTGAGACAGTATCTCCATTACATTACACGCGTCTGACTACCATTGTACCTGTAGAATATAATTAACATATTCTATGTCTATAATTATGGAAAAAACTGAAGAGTTGTATCTTCTGGGATATGACGCTGTGTAGTCTGGTAGAAGTTAACCGACGTTTCGGTGGAATGTACTATCTCAGAAATGTCAATCAACTTCCACCCGACACCAACTGCAAAAATGAACCCTGCTAGCTGGATCGCGCGGCTGAAAGGCTTGCGTGGATTACTTTTGTGTTACAGGGTCCTAAGCTTCAGCAAGTGTCTTGCCGTTCTTCCACTAGAATCTCTTGCACGAGACGTTTCGGTGATTTTCTAGGTGCATGTTCAAGTCTGGCACCCATGTCATCTAACTTCTCCTCAGTAAGCACTCGACGTTTATATTTTTATTTCCTGTCTAATGAGAGTCCCGTTGTTCTAAGTTTATTCACCAAATTGTGAATTGTTTGTCAGCTGGAAACATTTCATCACGAAATTTTCGCCGACACTTACTAGCAGTTACGTATTTCACACGGGTGTCATACAGAAATACACGTTGCTCTAAAGTATAACGCATCGTGACGTACCGCTCTGCTCACTAACTGTAACTGAAAACAAACGGCTAATGCAGCTAATAACTGCCGTCCACTGCTGAAAAATCATAAACAAACTCCCACGCATCAAGTGCACTGTTCTCCGCGAAACATAAAGCCGTCAAGAGGTCCACACGTTAATAATTCCCCTTATTACGAAACGTTATTGGCTATCAGGCATACTGATTTATCGGCAAAATTCGTAGTTTAGTCGGTATAATGAAAGGCTGCGGGCTGGACGGTCGGGGTTCGGTTTCAGGCAGATAAAAGATATCTGTTCTACTCCACAGCTTCAAGACCCGCTCTGGGCTTCACCCAGCTTCCTGTCCATTGGGTACCGGGGCCTTATTACCCGGGATATATAGGTGCTGGGAAGTGAGGCTAACCATTCACCATCTTGTACTGAGGTCAAGAATTGTGGAGCTATACCTCCACTCCCCCACACGTTATCATGGCTTGTTGCTTAATTAATTACGTACAGGGACAAGGAAATATTCGAGTTCTTCAGCTGGAATAAAATATACTTCTAACCTAGGTGGGGGGTAACCTTGTCCCTGTGCTAAATTAGGCACCGAGTGGAAATATAAGTACACGTATTTTTAACCTCGGCACTAGATGAAGGTGAGTGGTCAAGTAAACACCTTTATTATGTATGTATGTATGGAGTGGGCTATAAAATCCGGCCCTCACACTGCGACCTTCCATGATCTATTGTGCTCCTCCCTTGGATTAACCCTTTATTAATCCTACACTTCGAATGAAATGTATGACTTCATTTATGGGGGCGTCATAAATGTCACTTGGTTCCATGAAGAACTGACCCAGGTGACGATATCTTAAGTAAGCTATAGTCTCACAATCACACAGGATATGTGCTGCTGATTCGTCTTCTTGTAGGCACCTTTCACAGCTTGGGTCATCTGTCAGTCCCAGTTAAGTAAACACCTTTATGTCTCGGCCGCTTTACTTCCGGGAAAAGTGCCTCAAGTATTCATGGATAACATAGGTGGGCCCCAGAGCCCCAGAGCCGGTCTGCATGCAGAAAGAGGCTTCGGGGCCAGTCCGCATTTAGAACGGAGATGATGCTGTGCTTGCGAGCCAGTTCACGCCAAATGGATTAGGATGACGCATGCGGATGTCATCGTAAATTTCTCAACGAACCTCGTTTCATTTTCCTTCTCAGCTCTTATGATTGTTTACACTACTTAACGAAATGTCTGCGTGATTTCCCTAACCGCCATAAAGCAATCACTGATACTATACAGACGAGCTATTCATTCAATGCATGAATTCATCTCTTTGTTGCTCTGATTGCTCGCAACTCCGTCCTATGGCTCAGGTCATGAAAATAGGAGCTTCAAGGTCACATGTACAAATTTCCGTGCGCGTGGGAGGCGTAAATGTAGCTCATGTAATTACGAGTAAAAATGTATCTCTAACAGTGTGTGAGGGTGTGATCTGAATTGATCTGGCTCATGATAAGGCCAGTGGCAGGCTTTTGTTGACACTGTAATGAACCTTCGGTGTTAAATATATTATTTGACGAGCCTGCCAGTAGCTGACCGCCTCTGTGGTCTAGTGGTCAGAGTTCCTGCACACATATTCAGAGGTCCGGGTTCGATTCCCGGCGCTACCAGATTTTCTGAGAAGTAGTGGGTCTGGAACGGGGTCCACTCAGCCTCGTGCGGCTAATTGAGGAGCTATTTCAAGGAAATAGCGGCTCCGGTCTAGAAAACCGAAATTAACTGCCGTGGGGATTCGTTGCGCTGACCACGAGACACCCTCTATCCGGTAAAGTTGGCACTAACCAACAAGCGGCGGTCGCTCGGTCGGTATAGTTCGCTTGCGGACTACAGGCCACGGAATTTATTTTTTTTGTCAGTAGCTAGACTGTGTATTATCGTGTGGTAAGACGATTATAAATGATGAAATGATGTGGGAAGGAATGATTCGTCGTATGACCTAGGTACTATGCCATTGTCTGCCTGGAGGGACTGAGGAAAATCAAGAGAAACCTCAGTCAGGCTAGCCGGTGTCTTTGCCACGGTTCGAATGGAGCACCTCCACAGTCGGGAGTGTTATCGCTATGCTAACTCACTCGGGATGATCCCTCGGGTTCTATAAATAAATATTAAAAAAAAAAGAGACGTAGAACGACCTAGAAGAAGATGTGAAGATTCTTTACGAGCAGAAAGGAGCCTGGGGCTCACCACCCTGCAGCTAATGGTGAAATATATTTTCATGAAAGGAGATTTTTACGCACATACCTACACACCCGTCTACGCCTAGTTACTTCAAATGGCCTCTTTTTCAGAAGGCGTTTCGACTAACATATTGTTTGAATTTCCTGTTTCCTCTAGAATGTCAATACGTCAGCAGATGTCTTCCTTGTGTCCGTACGGTCTGCGAGCCAGTATTATACTCCGCTAACGCTGAAATGCTTCGGAGCGGCAGAAAGAAAACATAAACAGAACCCAGTGTCCCGTGAAGATCTTGAATACAATAAGCAGAAGAATACGCATAGGTGTACAAACATGGGCTCCGCCCTTCAGAACGTGTTCAGAGGTTGTTACTTCCAGCTGAAGAAGTTCTGTGTCTGCATTTGTTGGGCACGGTGACCCCTGAATGTGGTCACTATACCTCCTATTTCTCTCGATCCCAAAATTCGACTTCAAACACTCCGCGGATATGCTGTAAAGAAATTATACTTATTTCAATTCTGCAGGCGCATAATTCTCGCTGATGAGTCAAAACCCTTCTGGGTTTGTATTGGGGAAATTCCGGATTGAGATGTCGGTCCAGAGACCGGCTACCCTAACTCAGATTTCTCATGGTTTTACTGGAAAACTGCAGAGATAATACTGTACATTAAATTAAGCCCACGACCGTTTACTTCCAAATTCTTTCATTCACTAATCGTTCTTATTCTTATTCTTATTTCTGTTAGAGACTGAGACGACCCCAGAGCCATAGTGCGGTTGAGGGAGTGTAGCTGAGCCCTCATGTATTATGGTGCATACCCGTGCTAATGAAATCCGGTGGGATTTGGGCCAAACAGTAGGATAAATTGCATTTCTGGTCAATGGAGTGCGTATAATAGCAGTGAATCATGTGAACTGAAGGGGAGAGACTAGTGCGCATGACTGGACCAGCCAACAGATCGCTTATGGCTTGATTATGAGAACGTTCCAGGGATTTTAGATATTCATGGGACTGACTACGAAGATTAATTATAGTCTGGGATGTTACGCCATGAAATCTGACAGACATTAACTGGTAGCAGGAACGTACTGTCTTCATACTCCCATATCCTGAAGATGGAAGTAATATGTTCCTCCGAAACGTCAACATCAAAAACGCTGCACGGCGTCATATTTTAGAAGACATCGTTCGTCACAATTCCAACAGTGCGATAAAACAATGATATACAAACAAACAACAAACTCCGTGGTTTTAGTCCACAAGCGAACTATACCGACCCAGCGACTGCCGGTTGTTGGCGAAGTTAGTGCCAACTTTTGCGGATAAAGGGTGTCACGTGGTCAGCGCAACGAATCCCCACGGCCGTTAATTTCGGTTTTCTAGACCGGAGCCGCCATTTCCTTGAAATATCTCCTCAGTTATCCTCACAAGGCTGGGTGACCCCGTTCCAAACCCACCACTTCTCAGAAAATCTGGTAGCGCCGGGAATCGAACCCGGATCTCGGGATCTGCAGCCAGGAACTCTGACCACTAGACCACAGAGGCGGTCAAGAATAATATACAGTTCCATTAATAATGATTTTCCGGTTGTCTCGGATACTTTGATTAATCTGCACCTTAAACGCACTTCACCAATATTCATTCGCCTTAATTTGAGTCCTGGTATTCATTCGTACACTTCTCCTTGGCTCGTGCAGTCATAACACTGAACTGTCATAAAGGTAAAGATATCCCTGTAACAGGCCGTGGAGGCCCATAGGGTTGTGAGACGTTGAGGCTCCCACATTTTCTACACAATCGGCTCACAGATGGCGGCAAGGTGTTTAGTCGCGCCGGCCGCCCTTCACCCCCATGAATATTTCAAGAACATTCCTGGTACTTATTTCTGTTAGAGGCTGAAGGATTAGATCAATTGAAAAATCCAATTACCTCATCGGGAATCGAACTCGCGTCCTTCCGGCGTGTAGCATAGTGCTTCGACCATTCATCAGCATATTTTAGTAGCCAATACGCACGGCATCTACTCCGAAACATTCGGCTCTCCCCGAACTACACCACGTTACAGCCACGGATTCCATGCTCGTTACATTAACCGCCTTGAGAACCTCGAATCCAACACTGGAAAGATTCGAACTAGATACTTCTGAACAGGAAGCCAAACACTGGGACAAGCCAGCTCGAAGCCTCTCTTCCTGTCATGTCTTTACAACGCTCCACAACACCGCCCACGCTCTTTGGTAGAGGCGATAAGTTCGTACTTTGACAGGTCTGAAGCAGACGAAAAGAGGCAAACGGGAAATAGCAGAATGGAACCTCGCCGCTTGTCTGCTGTTACCTTTCGAAGTGTCTATTGTCGAACATCACGTACAAAGCACAGAAGTACTGGATTACATCAATAGTTGTGAGCAGAATCACACAGCGCAGCCGAACTTCCAGGGATTTATATTATACAACTTTTCATTCAAATTTTTTCAAAAGCAGTTTCCTTCCTTAGACAATGATCAGGAGAGCGTGATGGGGCGCCCGATAGTGGGGTTACAGCTTCGTGACAACTGGGGGGTATGAGGACCACCTTGTGAGGGGTACAGCCACCGACAAACTTCATATAGTTCTTGGAAATAGTTGATGTTCCTTGCAGGAGGCGAAACGGAAAGGCAGGACAGGCTACCCTTACATAAAATAAGTAAATGATGTAAAGAATATGAAGGGGTCACGAGGCAATGAGGCACTATGTCAAGAGCCGGTAGGTCGCGTGTTCGATTCCCGATGAGGTCACTTGAGCTTTCAATTCAAATAATCCTTCCAGCCACACTATGGTCCTGGGGTCGACTCAGCCTCTAACAGAAAGTGTACCAGGAAGATTTCCTGGGGGTACAGGGGCTGCCGCCGGCCACGGTAGCCGAGCGGTCTAAGGCATCTGCTGTCTTTGGTCGCTCGGAAACCGGGATCGCGGATTCGAATCCCACTCAGGGCACGGATGTTTAGTGTGTGTGTGCGCGTGCGCGCGTTTTTCTGTGTTTGTGTACAGGTAGAGGCCTTGCGACGAGCTGATTACCCGCCAAAGGAGTCCTACCGAATGTCTTATGATCTAGTAAACCGAAGTGAAACGGAGAGTTTCATGAAGGTACGCTAAGGCCCAAATTGTGGA
>NW_019731603.1:208378-223167 GCF_002891405.2 Cryptotermes secundus
GGTACAGCGGCCGGGGCGTGAAGCTGACCACTCACCTCCAGCTAGTGCCGAGGTCAAGAAAATGTGGATCTATACATCCACCCCCCCATACGCCTTAATGGCGTAGTGCTTGCTTAGTTAAGCACAGGGACAACTTTACCTTTTACCTTTTAATATGAAGTGAGTTATCTTCTGGGATGTGAATCAGAGCAATTTCCTAGAAGTTTACCGATTTTTCGCAGGAATGAACTACCTCCCGCTTCAGAATGTGGCCCTCCTTGTTTCTCGCTAGTTATATCCTGAAGATGGAGGAAGAAAACTCTGCTTCTCTCTGCAATTACACCCCCAACTTCCCCGCTCCTCCAGACAACGGCCTCTCCACTGTACATCTCGGCTCCTACACACGAAATAGGCCCAAGTTTTATCTATAATTTATTAATTAATAACAGGAACTTTACCTTTTTATAGTACATTGCCTAACCGGGAACTGAAACGAGGACAGAGAGTAGAGAGAGAGTAGTTCATCGGACTGCCTGTCTCACTTACAAATACGTACATGAAAGACAACGCGGGATTCGAGATTCTCACAGTAATGAATGCATATGAGTCACGCCGTATAGACTTGTAGAAGTTCACTGACGTTTCGGAGGAACATACTGCCTACATCTTCACGATTGAAAAGTAAACCTATAAGACAGGCCCAGTCCATTCATGTTGCTTCCTTGAAACCCTTAAGGGAGAAGCAGTACGTTTCTCCGAAACGTCGATAAAACAGCTACCAGACTAGACAGCGTCACATCCTATCAAAGTAAAACTAATGATTCCAGACTTTAACTACAGTAACTATGAAGATTAAACGTCACAATTTATGCTCCTCTCTATATATTATTAGAATACTCAACTCAGAGAGGATAGATGGACAGGACATGCAGCACGTATGGAATAATTGCATACATATTTTCGGTAGGAAAATTTGTAGAAATGAAACCTAGACGGGCCGACAATATAAAAACGGATCTCACAGTAAACAGGATTGGAGAATGTGGACCGGATTCATCTGGCTGCGAAAAGGTACCAGTGGCGTGGACACGGCAATGAAACTTCGGGTTCCATCAAATTCCGCGAATTTCTTGAATGACTAAGAAACCATTAGCTTCTCAAGGCGGACTCAGCTCCACAGAGCCTGTTAACTATGATGCTGAATAAGATGTACTATTTCCTGTGGACTGGACCAAGTTCAAAGCGCTCGCCGCTACCTTGATTTTGATTGGAGCAATATTGGCTGGACTGTCATCTCGTTTACTTGGTGCCGGGAATAAAGTGTAAGCTTAATGGTGGAGCTCAGCGTGTCCTGTATACCAAAGCAGTTTAGTCAGTACAGAGTCTGACAGTGGTTAGTGTTCGATTCCTGGCCACCGCATTGAGACCTGCTCTGGGAACCTTCCTAATTTTTGTAGAAATAATTATGGGAGCTCTTTTGCCGGGGTTAAAGCAGCCGTGGCGTGTAGCTATCAATTCACCTCCATTTGGTTCCCATAGCAACGTGCGAAACAATACTTCCACTCTCCCCATATATTTTCATGGCTCGCCGCTTTATGAATCTCACAGATAACTAATAATAGGTCTACTATGACAATACAAGCAATTATAGCGCCACAACTGATCTCCACAATTCACAAATCACCAAAGCACCCGATAATCCTTCTCCAGCCTGCTGTGTCTTCACCTGCCGTTCCCTGGCAACGGCTTCTAACAGTGGAGATTATTCAGCTTCACATGCTCAAGTCGTCTCTTCACACACTCCTGTACAGAACTGACTTGGTCGCCCCGATTGTCAAGATAACTCCTCGACACGGACCACATAGAAACACTTCTCTTCCACTGTTGCAGTCCAACTACTGCATTATTAAGAATCTGCTGCCTAGCAACGGGAACGTGTTTACCGAGCCGATGCTCAGAAACTCCCCTGGTATATCCGCCCACCTCGCGGTCGTTGCATAGCAACGGCTCTACACGCTACAATATAGACAGTTATCGGAACCAATACCTTATTAACACATTCCCGTGGGTTAATTCATTAATCTAAAATAAGATACTTTTGTTAATACTGAGCTTCATCATTAAATTCTGGTTACCGCAGCAACGACTTCTCGAGCGTTAACCCATTGTACGAATGGGTGAACAGCCTTCTGTTTCAGTGTATCGTGTCTATTCTGTGACTTGATAATATTTCTACTGGCTGAGTGTGTCTAGAGTCGAAACAGGGATATGAATTTTCTTTTCGACACCGTGCGACCCTGACAGCTTATCGGGTGCTGCGCTGATTAGCGGTAGTGCTGTAATTGATTGTAGTTCGCAGGAGTGTGTATAGGTGGCTAAGATATCAATTCACTAATCCAAACCCCGTGACACTATTCACAACGCAAGCCCAACGATCCGCGGATCACAGTTTGGTGACCACAGTTTCTCTCGGCATGACTCAGAACGACAGATGTCCCAGGGAGTGGCGAGACGCGGGTTCAATCCAATTACACGGAACTCCGTCAGTGATTCAGTAAACGGAAATAACGGGAATGAACAATGTCTCCCTTGTTATGAACGATACGAGATGACGACAAATGACATCATATCAGATAAAGTGATTAATAAGGTGGGAGAAAGAAATGTATTCAAAGAGTGGAAATGTCAAGGGCAATAAATGGAAACGAAAAATTAGAGCGGGAAATAAAAAAGAAAAAGACATTGACAATGTTGGATTTCACGTTTTCACAGAGGTCATTATAAAGAGTATTATCATTTGCGATGTGTCTAAGTCCACCGACGTTTCGGAGGATCGGTACTACCCTCATCTTCTTGGTAGACCAAGCAAACAATCAACACGATGCAAAGCGGCAAGCAGAACTGTCATAATTCCACCATACGTTTTCATGGCGTAGTGTTTAATTATTTAAGTACGGGGACTTTAACCTTATCAATGTAAAATCTTAACAAAATCTAGCACCAAAACACTCCTTTGTACAAGATCACAAACAGACAAAGGGCAATACATTCTGTAAGTTCTGTGTCATATTTCTTCCAACATCTTCAAACAAATCCCTGCTCACATATCTAGAGCATAAACTTACTGAGAATTCTAGAAATAACAGGAACCCCTATGCATGCCACCTTTTTTTTTATTGCTAGTGGGGTGGGACTAAGTCCCTTGTACTGCGGCCACTTCTGGCCTATTGTACCAGCCCCAGATGATAGGTGAGGGTGATTGTGGAGCAATTGGTGGAATGAAGATTGGCAGGGGAAACCCAAGTACTCGGAGAAAATCTGCCCCAGCGCCACTTTGTCCACCACAAATCCCACTTGACCAGACCCGGGATCGAACCCGGGCCGCCGCGGTGGGAAGCCAGTGTCTAACCGCTTGAGCTATGGCGCGGCCTATGCATGCCACCTTGCTGCAATATAAGTTGCGGGTTAGTCTACGAGATATTTAAGATTTTCTTGATGAGGCCTTACTGTGTGGTATTCTGTTACTCTGGGAGGAAGTTACAAAAAATTCAGAAGAACTTCCGTTTCCATCTTCAGGACACAAGTGAACAAAGTTGGAAAGAGACAGGATATATAGCAACGCTGAAGCAACAACAGCATGAATGGATATACCCTTATTCAGAGGCAAGATGCTGGCTTGTACCACTGGGGTTAAAATTTCTTCTGCAGTCCTTGGACTATCATAAACGGTACAGGAACCGCCTTAAACCAGAGATTTAGGCTGTTGTTTAGGGTAGTCACAGAAAGGCCAACTTTTCCTCTCATCAAAGAGGAGGCCCCATTTCAAAACACATAAATATCTTAGAAAGAACAAAAAATATGGTCATGGGTACCGACAGGGCCCGAAATCATGACTGTGGGAGCTAATGCCAGTAGAAAATTACTGCTCTGGACTTAGTGTAAAAGTGAACCATCTCAAATTCGGGACTTAAGTGTATACACGAACCTGTTTAAACCAGAGACTTTGCATATATGTAAATGAACCACCTTAAACCAGGGATTTAGTGTACAAGCAAACAGCCCTAAACCAGGTACTCAGTATATAAGAGAACAGCCTTAAACTGGGATCTTAATTTAAAACGAAGCGCCACAAACAAGGGATTTAATGTGTAACCAAATGGCCTTCAACAGGATACTTAACATATATGCGAAGCGCCATAAACCTGGGTGTGAATAAAAGGAACTGTCTTAAATCTGAGTCTTAGTGTATAAGCAAATGGCCTTAAACCAGGGACATAATGTACAAGAGAATCGTCATAAACTGGGGTTTATGCACATATGCAAATCACCATAAACTGGGGAGCCATAGTGCATAAGCAGACAGCCTTAAACTGAGGACTTAAGTGTATAAGCGAGTTGCTTTAAACCGCAGACTTGGTGTAAAAGCAAACTGCCTTAAATTGGGGCTTTAATGTAGAAAGTGAGCTGCCCTGAACAGGGATCTTAATATACGAGATACATCGTTCTGTCAATTTAAACAGATTACTTTACTTAATTTTTACTATACCTTAATGAGTGTTCAGAGAATTGAGTCTGACAATGCTGGCACATAATTAAAATGTGTATTATAGAAATATGAGATGAGCCACGATAGTTCAGTAGGTATAGCAACTGGCTACGGGTTGGACAACTGAGGTGTCGGTTTTCAAGTCCCGGTAGGGTCAAGAATTTTCACTTCTTTATCTCTTCCAAACTGTCTCTGGGGTCCACCCAACTTCCTAATCAATGGGTACCGGGGGCTCTTTCTCTGGAGGTAAAGTGTTCAGGGTGTGAAGCTGACCTCTCCCCTCCAACTAGTGCCGTGATCAAGAAAATATGACTCTATATATCCACTCCCCCATACGCCTTCATAGCATAGTGCTTAATTAGTTAAGCTCAGGGAAAACTTTACCTTTATTATAGAAATATGGAGGAGAGAAACTAACTGAAAAAACTAGGCACAGAGGGGAGAATTACAACAGAGTACATGATAAAGAAGTGGAATTTGAACTGTGTTTATCTGGGTCAGTATACTGTCCAGTGAGAGCTATTGTGAATACAGCAATGCATCTTTGCGTTCCTTATAAGGTGCAACATTTACCTCAATGACTAGTTTTAAAAGATGTGATGAAGTGACAAGAGGCTGGAGAAAACTGCATAATGAGGAGCTTCATAACTTGTACTCTTCTCCAAGTATAATTAGAATGATCAAGTCAAGGAGGATGAGGTGGGCAGGGCATGTGGCACGAATGGGGGAGAAGAGTAATGCATATAGGATACTGGTGGGAAAGCCAGAAGGAAAGAAACTACTGGGAAGACCAAGGTGTAGGTGCGTGGACAATATTAAAATGGATCTTAGAGAGACAGGATGGTATGGTACAGATTAGATTGGTCTGGCTCAGTATAGGGACCAGTGGAGAGCTCTTATAAGCATGGTAATGAACCTTTGGGTTCCATAAAATTCTGGGAAATTCTTGAGCAGCTGCAGATTTGGCAGCTCCTCAAGAAGAGCTCAGCTCCATAAGTAAGTAAGTACTCAGTTCCATGGAGTTAAGTTATGAGTTTAGAACTACTTGACTGTTTACATACCTATCTTCACAAGTCCACAGCTCTTCATCTGAAGCCATCCACTTTCACGAACTGCTCCTTTTGGAATTGACAGCCTGACTGGTCAGCCTGGGGATGCTGATAATAAGCAGTGATAAACAAGTGTCATTCAAAAATATTCACACATCTGCATCTGTAAGAACTAGAGTGGACAATTTATTACATCAGCTGATGCTTCCAGGTCTGCAAAGGAAAATTAATGGTTTGGACATGCAGGATTTAAATTTTTATTTCACTAATTTCTCTGTGACTTATTCCGTCAACATCTAGAAAATAATAAATCAAATGGTAGGGTGAACGATGAACAATGATTTGGAAAGGATCTGGAAGAAAGTGGACGTTGCCTAATCGAGGTACTAACCTGGTATTTACTGGGATGTGCTGAGGAAAACCATAGTTGCAATCTTCGTGAGTACCTCCCTTATAAAAGTCTAGAGTACTGTAGGCTTAACAAACATGTTCAATGCCAAATTTTATGTTTACTGTATAAGTCTCTTCAGGCAAATGGTCAAAAAAACAGTGACTTTGAACTGGGCACAAATACATTCACTTTTCTATCAATCACTTCAGTCTTACATTCTTACAGTCTTAGAAGTGGGTGAAAGGTAAAGCTGTCCCTGTGCTTAATTAGGTAAGCACTATACCACGAAGATATATAGGGGAGGGGAGTTATAGCTCCACTTTCCTTGACCTCAGTAATAGATGGAGGTGAGTTGTCAAAGTTTTTGAAAAAATGATTTATATTATCAATTTACTAGTTCTATAAATTTCACTTTTTGTGCATGTTTGACAGAAATATTTGTCATTTGACAAAATTTGCAGATAAAGCCTGTTGAAATTCTACTGGGAATCATTTCTTTCATATCCACTTTCATTCATCTCCCTGGTGTATATCCTGTTTCCCATATTACTTGTCCAAACTCTCCCTTCTTTTTCCTATTCATTACATATTTAACCTACAAATAGAACGAATTCCTTATAATACAGAGTAGCCATCTGTTAATGCACTTCAAAAATATGTCTCGGTAGCAGCATAACAGAGTGTCAATCATAAACCGTATCCTGCAGTCCATATACATATATCAGTCCAATCAGGCAGTGTTCGTCTAATATATACTGAGTTGTTGTTATGTCACTATACCATTTCTATGCAAACCACATTCAAACTAATCTCAAGCTAGTTGTGGAGAGCAGTAAAAGCAATGGTATGTGTGCTTCAAGTATTATCACTGTACATGCTAGAACACTTTCTTCATCTTTGGGCCAGAAGTGAGCAAAACCTGAAGACTGTACATTCTATCTACTTATAGTACCTACTATCAGTTGTTAGGATGATAAAAAAAGTAAAATTATCCCTGTAACAGGTCGTGAAGGCCCATAGGGTTGTGAGACGTTGAGGTTCCCACATTATCTAGACAATCGGCTCTTAGATGGCGGTAAGGTTGTCAGCCTTACACACTGGCTGCACTTTAGCCCCCTGGAAAATTATTTAATTAATTCCTGGTACTCATTTCTGTTAGAGGCTGAGTCAACCCCAGGGCCTAGTGCAGCTGGAAGGATTAGGTCAATTGAAAAAATCCAATGATCTCATCGGGATTTGAACCGGCGACCTTCCGGCTTGTAGCATAGCCCCTCAACCAACTACGCTACTGTGTGCCCCTGCTAGGATCATACAATGTCAAATAATAGGATGATTAATGAATAATGGACTGGTAATGACATTGAAAGACGCTGATGTGACCTAATTTCATGTATTATTCTGACATTTGACTGTGAGAAACCACATGAAACTCCATCAGGATAGTCAGTCTCTCAAATGAGATTCAAATGGTACACCACCCATGAACAACTCAGAAGAGTTACCACTTGTGCCAACTTGCTTGGCTGTGTGACATGTCGATTACCATTTACAAAACAAATAACTTCAATGTGTAAGATTTGAGGCTTTCACGGCGGTGGCTATGAAGATAGCAGTCTTCTGGGATTTGGCACCGTGTCGGTTAACACCACATATACACGGTGCCAAATCCCAGAAGACTGCTTTCTTCAAATAACTTCCAATTCAATGTTATCTTATCACATGATAAGCCTAGATAATACATGGCACTGTGTCTGTATCACTGCATCTGATAACATACATATTTCGAAGATAGACATTAGACAGAAATTAACAATCACATCTTAACCATTTTTTACACACCCTCGACCTACATATCAAACACTGCCTTTTGGGATATGACATCATTTAGTATGATAAATCATTAACATTAACACTGATTTCATCTTCAAGGTGAGCCAGACAAGAATCAGGACTCAGCAGACCTTTGACTGGCTTGTCTTGTCTTGGCGCTGATCCTGTGTGGGCTCCTGTTGTATAGTTGACATTTCAGAAAAAAACAGTGGGGATATAGAACAGAAAGAACTAGTACTGGGGCCCTGAATGAACCAACAGTGGTAAAAGGAGCAGTGTGAAGAATATTGGTCCCTTGAAGGATCTGTTTTCCTATGGCAGGGAGATACAATGGTTTCAAGTGAACCTATCAGCGGTAGAATGCAGTCACAAGGAAACGGGCCTTTACAGGCCAGAAGGCACTTTTATTCATGGCTACCACTGTGAGGATCAGAAATCTCATACATGAAACTTATGTCTAAATGGACATGAAATTATTAACACAATAAGCACAAAGTTTCTTTATTTCCTAGCTAAAGTGCCCTATTTTACTGGGGCTCTTTCCACTTTTTATATCATATTAACAGTCTTAACGGACCACAGTCCTTATTGACAAGCTAACAGATGCTTAGCTAGACAAGGAATTTCATGAGTTTTATGAGACATGATGTTTTATTTGTTCACAGAAGTATTATCACATGCACACGTACTTGCCATACTGATATATACACACAAATTTACATTCTTCTTTTGAATTTAAGAAGTATCATTGATACCATGGAAACAAACACAGCAGTTACAGAAGCAAGAGGAGCGGCTGATGATGTCCGTTGCCTGTCACTACTTGACAATTGGAGCTTGTCTAACAGTGATTTTGGAACGTCCACATATACACGGTCAATGCCCAAAATGTTCAGGATTACTTCCCGGAGATTGTTTACATTTACAGCATCAGTATCAGAGCTCCAGATTGTGAAGGTGCTGTTGGGTACATTGTTCTTGAGGCGTGCTAAAGTGATTCCAGAATTAGCGACCATTCCTGCTCGCACAGGGAAAGTCAGAGGCTGCTTTACCTGATGTCGCTTCAGGACTTCTTCCATTGCTTTCACCTGAATACAACACAGACAACCAGTAATACAGCCAGTAAGGCAACAGGTGATGTATCCTTCACCAGACATTACTGGGGTAATCAAGTAGGGTGAGAGAATGGTGATGGCGGCATGGATGGGGGAAATTAAAAATGCATAACAAATTTTAGCAGGAGAATGTGGAGAAAGCAGACCACCGGAACACGAGGGGATAATATTAAAATGGGTCATTAAGAAATAGAATTTGAGCATGTGAATTATCTGAACATAGGAACAAGTGAGAGGTTCTGTTGAACAGAGAAATAAAGATTCAGGGTCAACAAACAGCAGAGAATTTCTTCACAACCTGAGATATTGTAACGTTCTCAAAAAGGACTGTGCTCTACTGAGCTTAGTCTAATGTAGTTTGAAGGAAAAATGTTCCTGTTCCTAAACATCACACCACAAAGGAATGTAATGGGAATGTTAAACTCCCTGCCACTAGTAAGTTGTTACGGCGAATAAAAGTGGTAATAAAAATTACACAAGAGAATGTCTGTTTAACAGCTTGTGGACCTATTCCATTATAAATTCTGTATTTATTGAACAGTTTATTTCTTAAAGAGTAATTTGTAATCTGACCTGTCACCCTATTTCCTACAGTTTCTACTTCCATTAATGATTATTTCATTCATCTAACTTTATTTATAAGATAACCATGAATAAAGTTTGTTCTTCACTGCATTCCACTTAAAATAAACTGCAGGCCACTAAAATGGGTGAGATCTTAGGTTCTCACTGCAGTAATTATGAATACAGTTGCTTCCTGGGACAAGCACTACAGCAATGAATACCAGTAATAGAACAGTAGTTCATGGGAATATACAGAATGTCCCAGATGCAAAGGTCAATATTTGGGAGTTCACATTATCGGTCATTCTAAGCAAGAAGTGTATGTGTATATGTACATATGTCCTCTTCCGAACGGTTTCCAAGAAAGAGCTATTTCACTGTACTGTACACTGTACAGACGAGCAACACGCCATGTCCTCACATGAGTTGCAAGGTGCATTAATGTTAATGGTGGTATTAGGTAAACTGTACCAACTTTGTCACTTGAATAACAAATACCGGTATTAGAAACAGTAATATGTCTTTCTTATCAACAGTTTTGGAACTGCACAGTGAAATAGCTGTATCTCGGAAACTGTTCAGAACAGGACACATGTATAGGTACACTTTTTTGCTTAAATGACCCACACTATTATCCCCTGGGGCACAATGTGTATGTCTGTCCCAATGATTTGGAGGAACCAGTCTCTATCTTCAGGGCTGAGGAGCTGCAGATTCATCAAAAACACTGGGAAGAACCTACATGATTTCATGATATCATGTCCAAGACAACAGTTATATTATTTATCTTGACAAAATTGCACCATTCACTTATTTTGATGGCCTCATTAATACATATTTCTGATGACTAATTATCTATTGTTTATCACCATGATGCCTAAAACATTTAACAACTACCAACCATGAAAACAGATATGGATTAAGTCACTTCTGAATACTTGCCAGTTGCCTAGCGAAGAAACAGGCCGCGCCATAACTCAAGTGGTTAGCTGCTGGCTTCCCACCGTGGCGGCCTGGGTTCGATCCCGGGTCTGGTCAAATGGGATTTGTGGTGGACAAAGTGGCACTGGGGCAGGTTTTCTCCGAGTACTTTGGTTTCCCCTGCCAATCTTCATTCCACCAATTGCTCCACAATAACCCTCACCTATCTACATGTATCATCTGGGGTTGGTACAAGAGGCCAGAAGTGGCCGCAGTACAAGGGACTTAGTCCCTCCCCACTAGCAATAAAAAAAATTAGCGAAGAAACAGCGGTGGAAGCAGACAGCATTTACAATGATGGGGTACAGATGTCTACTATCCACATCAGAGAACACAGAACAAATGTATGCGATCAATATGTTCATATGTTTAGTTTATTACTCACATGTTCTTCAGAGTAGGAACCATTGAAGATTAAGCCACCGTATCTTGTGGTCCAGCCAACGGACAGTGTGCTTGTGGGAAACAGCGTAACGCAGAGATCAAGAAATGTGTCTGCATCAACCGGTTTTGTGGTGCTGTCAACAGGTCCAGGTAAGATGTCTGCATTCAGCATCACTGGAAAATTTATCTGCAAGAAAGATATATGATTGTATCCTAATGGGTCACTATTACATTCGTTACCTCTGCTACTTCTGCAATACCATGAAGTAGGTAAGAGATTTTGCCTGATTATAATGTTGACTCAACTCTGTGGTCTAGTGGTCAGAGTTCCTGGCTACAC
Source organism: Cryptotermes secundus (assembly GCF_002891405.2). Classification (NCBI taxonomy): domain Eukaryota; kingdom Metazoa; phylum Arthropoda; class Insecta; order Blattodea; family Kalotermitidae; genus Cryptotermes; species Cryptotermes secundus. The sequence goes on from NW_019731603.1 coordinate 219,558, forward strand.
ATCCATCTCCTCAACACCTTGTTCTCAACCACCCTCAGTCTATGTTCCTCCCTTAATGTCAGAGCTATTTAATAAAATTAATTCTTGGTGTGGAAAAGGTTAATTTCAGAAAGATATAATTCAGGCTTGCATTAAGGGATTAAGAACCACTGTGTGTGTTGCTACCTGGTGCTCATGCCTCTGCAGTGTTGTCAATGATGGTGCCAGAACCTCCACCGTTTTGAAGTCCAGCTTGATGCCACAACGATGACCCTTCTGCGTATAAGTCACCACCTCAGTCAGGAACCCATCTAGACTCAGGTCTGAGGTATTGTTTGGTGGATGTGCCATCACTGGGATCAGATCCCCTGACCCACCTTTCAGAGTTCCAAGCACCACGTCAGCCTCGAGCATCATAATTTTGTCTACACAACCCGTTACAAAAACTCAGTAATAATCAAATCACCATCAGAAGCACAATAATCATCAACAGTATCAAATATTCAATTTTTTCAGTCCATCTAGTACACAAACCAGGCTACATCATATCTGCATACAAGACTTTATGAAAGAAACATCCCACGTACACGTATGTATCTATGAGTTTCTCATCATCATACACTGCACTGACAGCGGCATCTAGCACAATCTAGTTGTCGTCTACTTACTCATGGAGCAGAGCCCTTCTTCAGGAGCCACAAAATCTGCACCTACTCAAGAGTTTCCCAGCATTTTATGCAACCCGAAGGCCCATTACTGTGTTCACAAGAGCCGTCCATTGGTTCCTATCCTGAGCCAGATCAATCCAATCCATCCCATCCCACCCTATCTCTCTAAGATCCATTTTAATACTGTCAACCCACCTACGCCTTAAGTCTTCCCAGTGGTCTTTCTCCTTCTGGCTTTCCAACCAATATCCTATATGCATTCCTCTTCTCCCCCCATGTGCTACATTCCCTGCCTATCACATCCTCCTTGACTTGATCATTCTAATTATACTTGGAGAAGAGTACAAGTTATGAAGCTCCTCATTATGCAGTTTTCTCTAACCTCCTGTCACTTCATCTCTCTTCGGTCCAAATATTCTCCTCAACACCCTGTTCTCAAACAGCCTCAGTCTATATTCCTCCCTTAATGTCAGAGAACACGTTTCACACCCATACAGAACCACAGGCAAAATTAGAGTTCTGTATATTCTAATTTTTATGTTTTTGGACAGCAGACGAGATGACGAAAGGTTCTGGACTGAATGGTAGCAAGCATTATCCGAGTTCAATCGCCTCTTAATTTCCTCCTGAATCAGGTTTCGATCTGCTATCGTTGTTCCCAAATATCTGAACTGTGCCACATTTTCAAAACGTCTGTTTCCTATCTTTATGTCATAATTTTACCCTGCATTTTGGTAATGAGACAGCAACATATACTTAGTTTTCTCTGTGTTTACTTTTGGACCAACCTCCTTCCTTACACCGATTAAAGTTTGTGTGTTGTAGTGTAGTTTTCTACAGGACTACTAAAAATTATGCACCCTCATTCCAATAATAGATGGAGTTTAAAATAATAAAGGAATCATTTCAAATGAGCTGTGTCTATGAAAGTACTCAGTGGGCATTTGTAAGGATTTGGATGGGAAATAAGAAGTCCAATTAAATTAAGTACGTGTATTTCAGCATTCACTTGAATGCTGTTTTAGAAACAGTTGTCACATCTGTCACTGGAATACATATCAGGCTTCCATAATGTGAACTAAATGCATTCTAACTGACTAACCAACTAATTACCACATTAGACACATCTTTTTTCTTCTCAATCTCATATCCATTAACGGGGGTATAGGGCCGGGCCATAGTTCAAGCGGTTAGTCGCTGGCTTCCAACCGCGGCGGCCCGGGTTCGATCCCGGGTCTGGTCAAGTGGGATTTGTGGTGAACAAAGTGGCACTGGGGCAGGTTTTCTCCGAGTACTTCGGTTTCCCCTGCCAATCTTCATTCCACCAATTGCTCCACAATCACCCTCACCTATCATCTGGCGCTGGTACAATAGGCCAGAAGTGGGCGCGGTACAAGGGACTTAGTCCATCCCACTAGTAATAAAAAGAATGGGGGCAATGCTTGCTACCATTCCCTGCAGAACCTTTTGTCTTCTCGTCTGCTGCCCGAAAACATAAAAATTAGACTATACAAAACTATAATTTTGCCTCTGGTTCTGTATGGTTGTGAAACCTGGTCTCTGACATGAAGGGAGGGACACAGACTGAAGGTGTCTGAGAACAGGGTGTTGAGGAGAATATGTGGACCGAAGAGAGATGAAGTGACGGGAGGTTGTAGAAAAGTGCATAATTAGGAGCTTCATAACTTGTACTCTTCGCCAAATATAATTAGAATGAACAAGTCAAGGAGGATGAGGTGGGCAGGGAATGTAGCACGAATGGGGGAGAAGAGGAATGCATGTAGGATATTGGTGTGAAAGCCAGAAGGGGAGAGATCACTGGGAAGACCAAGGCATAGGTGGGTGGACAATATTAAAATGGATGAGATAGGATGGGATGTTATGGATTGGATTGATCTGGCTCAAGATAGGGACCAGTGGATGGCTCTTGTGAACACGGTAAAGAACCTTCGGGTTCCATAAAGTGGGAAATTCTTGAGTAGCTGCAGAATTGGCTTCTCCTCAAGAAGGGCTCAGCTCCATGAGTAAGTAAGTAAATGTGTTAATGGGCTTCCTGTCTGCAAAGTACGGCTTATATTCCTTTAAAGATCATTTTATTATTATTTCCCCAACTTTGCTTATTTGTTAGTCCCTTTATATTGAAAATTGTTTGTGAAATTCATATTTTAAAGAACATGAATGGTTGTTTTGTGCCCCACCCACAATTCCTCTTCAGAACATTCATTCATCTCTCAGATATCCTGTGACAGAGCACAATAATAAGCTCCACCAAGTAGTCTCCTTAACTGGAGGGTGCAACAAATCCTGATTCCTAAGAATACTACTTAACAAGACAGTGTACAGTGTAGAAAGAAAATACACTCATGTTTATTCAACAGAGTTGTAATCCAATGTTCACCGTTATCATAAGTTATTAGTAAAAACATAATCCTTCTGTATTTACAACAGCTACTGTTGTGCCATGAATAGGCTGAAAGACTGAGTGAGGAAGAAAGACGCTCTTGTCTTGGATCCTGTCAGACCAGAACAACTAGTGTGTCCAAAGGGGAATTATCGGCGCAAATAGAGTAGTTGTTGACGCGCCTATAAACCCACTCACCTAATATGGGCGCCACTAGGGCTCTCTCCTTGGGGAGGGGGTCAATTTTCCAAGCTGGGCGGTCATAACATTTTTATTATGAAGCTGAGTTTAAGCTATTTATGAAATTTTTTTACTGGTCGCCATAAATTATTGGGGATAAATCTACATTTTTTAAATATTTTACTTTTTAATTTCAATATTCACTTATTTTTCAATTTTGATTTTTTTCGTAAAAAAGTAAAAAAAGTAAATGTATCCCTGTAACAGGCCGTGAAGGCCCATAAGGTTGTGAGATGTTTAGGTTCCCACATTTTCTAGACAGTCGGCTCACAGATGGCGGTAAGGTTGTCAGCCTTACGCGCCGGCCGCCCTTTACCCCCAA
>NW_019731603.1:223215-225468 GCF_002891405.2 Cryptotermes secundus
GGAAGCACATGCTTGGCTTGCCCTCCAGCCGAAGTCCATGCACCCGACATATATCGTGCATGGGACATAAAGGGTTAACAAAACATATTTTTTTGCTGGAATTCTACCTTTCACTGCATCCTCCAACTCCCGCCGGCTATTGACAGCATGAGCCCACGTCACTGCTGTTAGATTGCTTCCGGTCTCGGGGAAGTATTCTTCTATCGATATGGCTGAACTGCTTCCGGTCTGAGCCAACAGAACTACAAACAGGGTTTACAAACAATTAATTTCCGTTAGCTCTGAAGAGTTTTGACGATGATGTATAACACTCGGGTTACTGAGTGTTTGGACTTCGTCCATCGCCCGCTATTCAAAATAATACAATATTTCGGAAACTTAGGTTGTACAGTGATTGAAGCTAGCTCTTAACTAACGTAGCCTAGACAGACACTGCAGATTATGTGCAGTACACGTTAATACACGTCAGATTTGTTAATCCAGATTTACATTTTAAAAATCAGTGCAATTAGATTTCAGCTCCGTGTTCAAAGAACGTTAAGTCCTTCATAACCTGGAGGTCAATGTACTGAGGCTATTATCTATAACAAGGAGCAGCTAATTTGTCCTGTGAAAGTCATGTGTTTCTTCCCACCATGCCTATATGGGATTCCCTTCTTTACAAACATCTAGAGTTAAGGCAAATTCAGGGATAGCGGAATAAAGATGATGTTCTTTTTGCGGGGAAAACAGAGTTGCGCCATATAACTGCTCCAAAATGTTCTACAACGTACACTTAAAGTCTGACAGTTATTAATTTGGTTTCAAAGACAATAAAAAGAATATAATAAATGTATATTTATATAGATTATTATTTTCTGGGACGTGACAGCGTGCAGTCTGGTAGACCGTTATCAATGTCTCGGAAGAACCTGCAGACCAAATATTCAGGGTTATTTTTTTACGTTAAAGATGGAGGCAGAAAATTCCTCCGAAATATTGGTAACGATCTAGCCCACTACATGTGCCACGCCCCAGAATCCAGTACTCTTCAATAGTTCATTCGTATTTTCCTTTGTTTACGTCAGAGAAACTTATCTATAAAGACTAACAAGAAGGAAACTTATCCGTGAATGTTTGCATAGTTATGTAGGGCCCTTATTTTTAGTATTATTTTCAAACAGCGTAAGGTACTTAAGCAGAGGGAAAATTTCGTATTAAATCCACGTAGCTTACGTCTTCTTCAGAAACTAATAAAGCTCAGACATTATCAAGAAATTCCCTTTACGAAACTCGACGGTTCATTACCGTGCCAGAAAATCCCACCTGACACTGGGCCCTAGCTTGATTCATATTCATTTAATACACACCCTCACAGCCTGTTTCTTCAAGATACGTCTTAATATTATCCTCACATATGCCTGGATCCTCGAAATAGTTCCCTTTCTGAAAAGTCTCTCAATTAAAATTTTGTATGTACTTCTAATCTCTCACATACACACTACATGTGTAGGCTATATCATCCTCACTGATCTGATCATCCTCACAATATTCGGTAACGAGTACAAATTGTGAAACTGTTAACTCTTTAATTTTATCCAGCCTCTTATGACTTATACCTATTTTACCCAAATATTCTCCTTAGAAGCTTGTTTTCAGACACCCTCAATCTATGTTCTTCCCTTAGAGTGCGGCACAAATTTTCATATCCATACAAAACAACGGGTAAGTAAATTTACACATATCTGGTGCATTTCGAATGTCATACCCACAAGTACTCGTATAAACACAGCTACAATGTATTTCACTTGCTTTGTACAGAGCCCTTTCCTGCCTTAATGGGTTAGATAACAGAATCTTCACTACTCCGTTTTATTAAAGAGTTCCTTTGTTTATTTATAACAATACTCAATTTTACAATTATGCATCTACTTTCTGCAATAAACATTTAAGAAATTTTCAAAGTCGTGTTACACAATTCCAAATTTTGGAAATGACACCGAATAAGTACAGCACATATAAAATCATGAAGACGAATTTTCATTGTTAACAAAATGCAATTTACAAATTCGTTACAATTATTGGAACTCAGAATCTACCTGTCAGTTCAATTCACCAATTAATTGTGAAATTATAATACATTTTATTAATGTTTTGTGTCGTATTTCTTTCGTTTTAGGTTACTGCTGGGGCAGCAAAGTTCGTTTATTCTATTGTTATTTATCTTCAACTGTGTCTAGTTACTACCTCAATATTACGAAACATAAGCACAAC
>NW_019731604.1:0-18927 GCF_002891405.2 Cryptotermes secundus
CTTTACAAAAAATTGTTGCTCATGACTTTCAATACGACCCTCGTAGGTAAGTAATGCAGGAGCAAGGGAGAGCTCGTGCATGAGAAGTAGTGTAACGTGACTCACTGCCTTGTAAACCATCACATAACTGATCATCTAGTGTTTGTTCATGTCTCTACAGTGAGTTATGATTTGTCCTGCTACTGATAATCCTGTCAGCTGCAAAATTCACATTGTTGTCAGCTTTCTTCACGCTGAAAACATGAATGCCATGGAAATCCATTGTGAATTATGTGCAGCAGTTTATGGCCAAAATGAAATGAGTGAAGGAAATGCAAGACAGTGCTGTAGAATGTTAAAAAATGGGCAAACAAATGTTCACAGTGAAGAGTGAAGTGTTCATCCAGCCATCCATATTGAGTGATGATCCTGTTCAAAGTGCTGAAAAAAAAAGTTGTGAAACAAGATGTTTCACAATTTCACACACTGTTCTCTATGAAATTAACACAGTTAGGCTAGACTATCACAAGTTTTGTGCAAGATGTGTTCCGAAAATGCTCACGGGTGCACATGAAATACAGAGAATAGCTTCAGGTTCAACTTTCTTTGAGTGTACCACAAAGATGGTGATTAATTTGTCCATCACATCATACAAGTAACATGTGATGACACCTGGGTTTCATTTGTGAATGCTGAAACCAAAGAGCAGTAAATGCAGTGGATGTATGCACACACTTTCACCAAACATGCCAAAAAATTGTAAACAAACAATGAAGCTGATGGCAACCGTTATCTGGGACAGGAAAGGAGTGCTGGTGGTGGAATTCATGCAACAAGGGACCACAATAACATCAGATGTGTATTGTGAAACACTAAAAAAAATGTGTAGGGCCATTCAGAATAAAGGTATGGAATGCTGACATCCGATGTAGCGCTCCTCCATGACAATGCACATCCACATACAGCTGCTCATACTCGAGGACTGCTGGAACATTTCAACTAGGTGTTGTTTGACCACCCTCCTTATGGCTCTCATCTCGTTCCGAGCACTACCACCTGTTTACTTACCTGATGAACTAGTCGTGATCACAATGCTTCAACAATAATGAGGAGTTGATGTAAAGTGTCAAAACATGGCTAAATTCACAGATAGCAGCCTTCTTTGACATAAGCATACAAAAACTTACTCCCCGTTACAACAAGTGCCTCAATTCTAGCAATGATTACATTGTGAATTGGTTTAAGTACAAATGTATTTGTATTTTTTGTACATAACAATTCTTTTTCTCATTGCTTGTTTTGTTAACAGCTCACTGGAGATAACTTTCCAAATAGCTCCTTATTGTTTAATGTGTACTTACTATTAAAACATGTTAAAAATATTGGAAAATTTTCTGTGAGTAGTGAATGACCGTAATGCTTACTTACTATTAAAATATATGTTAAAAATACTGGGGGATTTTCTGGGACCTGTAAAAGAGTAACTTATATGAATGAAGTACTGACAGTATCATTTTCAATTCACAAATTTTCACCTTATGAACAGTTTTCATGGAACAAATTACCATCATAAATTGAAGGATACCTGTATACATCAGCTTGCTGATCATTTAAGAATGCTATGACAGCAATGGGAGCCAGGATAGAGCAGTCAGTATAGCAACTGGCTACAGGCTGCATGATCGAGGGGTCAGAGTTCAAGTCCTGGTGGGGACAAGAATTTTCTCTTCTCCAAGTCGTCCAGACTGGCTCTGGGGTCCACCCAACCTCCTATCCAATAGGTACTGTGGGCTCTTTCCCTGGGAGTAAAGCGGCAGAGCCATGAAGCTGATCACTCACCTCCAACTAGTGCTGAGGCCAAGAAAATGTGGATCTACACATCCACTCTCCCATGCGCTTTCATGGCGTAGTGCTTAATTAGTTAAGCACAGGGACAACTTTACCCTATATGACAGCTACGTGTCACACAACATATTGCTGATAAAATCGATTTTAACACTATCATATCTTATCCTCACCTTAGCTTCATATGCAATGGCTGTAGAGTATAACATTGCAGCATTTTCTATTGTTATTCCGTGTTTTATTATCTGTTCACATCTCCTTTTCAGTGGTATCTCACAGTAAGCATTGGCAAGATCAAGCAATTCTTAAAAAGAAAATGAATACAAATAAATTTAAAATTTCAAGTCAAAAATGAAGTTACATTAAAAGCAGTATTCCTAACAACACAGGAGAAAAAGTAGACGACAGCATCTGGTATTACCAAGCAGTATGTTACAGAAGGCTAGAATTATACACATTTAGGGCCCTCCAGAGCCTCAAAATGTATGAGACAACATGCTATAAAAGTCACTTCAAAACATATATTTGTATAATAATAGTCTATGATGAAAATAAAAGAAAACACATTCAAGATTACAATCTTCTGGGATGTGACTGTGTAGTTTGATAGAGGGGTACCATTGTTTCAGAGGAAATATTGGTACCCATCTACTAAGCTACATGACATCATATCCCAGAAGACCATAATCCTGACATTCATCATCATGAGAATTGCAAATCTCAAAGAAGCATTCAAGTCTTAGACTTAATCCACTTTTGGATGAATGTCCTGAAACTATAAAATCAAATCTTCTAAATATCATTTTAAAATGTACTTTGATATGATACCAGCCAACAGTGAAAAAGGAACAGTGTTACACAACTGCAGGACTTAAATTTTATGAAAAATGCTCTGCAACTAGTTATTGCATGAATTTAACTGCCATTTCAAAATATACATTAGCACAACTAACAAAGAATCCAAATTTATCAGAGCCCTCTGAAAATATGAGAGTCACTAAGCTAGTCAAGAAATTCCCCACCTTTCATGAAGCCCACAAGTTCAATATCAGTTCAGAAGAACCCACCACTAAGACCCTCTTCTGTGTCAGATTAATCCAATTCACATTCTTACACCCTATTTTGGCCAGTAATAGTATCCTCCTAGCTATGCTAGGATCTCCCAACCAGTCTCTTTTCTTATATGCATTTTTCAGAGAATAAAGCTTTACTTTGTCAGAGTCAGAGTTACTTTATGACTGGTGATTTCCCACCAATCAGTTTGTCTTGGTGTCAAGCCCTTTGAGGATCAAGACCAGAGATTTCTTTTAACTGAAACCTTTCCCAAAGATAAACACAGATACAATGAAGTGACCAGAAAATTTAAAGACTAAATAAAAAGAATCAAAGAAGAAACATTTCAGACACACCTTAAAAGCTTACCAGTGACAGCTGACACTGACTATCCATTGTAGAAAACAACAAAACGATTAAAATAACTGACACAATGCATCCCACCTACCAGAAATGCTACAAGTAACACAACCAATCAAATTCATTGCACCGAAAGAAATTCAAAACTTAACCCAAAAAGTTCTCAACCCAAGGAAAACCCTTGGATATGACCTAATTACAGGGAGAATATTGAAGGAAATCCCAAGAAAAGGCATTGTCCATCTAACAACTATATGCAACACAATTATTAGAATGTGATATTTTCCAGGTCAATGGAAAGTCACACAGATCATAATGATTCTGAAACCTGGCAAACTGCTAGAGCAAGCCAGCTCATGAAGTCCAAAGAGCCTACTCCTAATAACGAGGAATTTCTTCAAAAAAGCTATGCTCAAGATATTGTACTCAATACTAGAAGAAAGCCGAATCCTCCGGGACCATCGGTTTTGATTTTGACAGAAACACTCTACCACAGAACAAGTACATTGGCTTACACAGATCAATAAGAGGAGCTTTACCAAAATAAATGCTCTGCAGCATTAACACACATCACACAAGTGTTTCATAAAATATGGCACCCAGGCCTCTTATACAAAATCAGAAAAATCCTTCCCCATGCATATTACAGAATATTAGAATTATATCTAACAGACAGACTCTTTCAAGTAAAATTCAAAGATGAAAACACAGCCTTAAGGAGAGCTAAAGCATGTGAACTGCAAGAAAGTGTCTCAGGACCTGTCCAATATCTTACCCACACAAGTGACCTCCTGACATCAGACAACACAACTGCTACCTTTGCCGATGATACAGTAATTTTAGCCACGCATGAAGAACAAGCAATAGCCTCAATGAGACTCCAAGCCACCATCAATAAGATTGGCAATTGGGCGAAGAAATGGAGAATTAAAATAAATCAAATCCACGCATATTACATCTACCCTACACAACCAAACCTGCCTGACAGTGCAATTGGACAATGTTGATCTACCCCAGAAAAATGAAGGGTAATACCTGGGCATGAATCTCAACAGAAGACTGACATGGGCAAAGCACAATCAAAACCAAAAAGACAAACAAATGCACCAGCTAGTAGGAAGATCAAGCCTATCAAACAGAAAGCAGACTCCTATACAAAGTAGTACTCAAACCCATATGGACCTGTGGAATTCAGCTATGGGGGACAGCTTCCAATTCCAACAATGAAATCCTCCAGCGCTTTCAATCCAAGACTCTCTGATCAATTCTGCAATGCACCTTGGTACATAAACAAGCACAGGATCCATGAAGATCTACAAATGAACACAGTGCTCAGTGAAATGAAAAAGTGGAATACCAAATACTTACGAAAATTAGAAAATCACACTAATGCACTAGCAGTGAACCTACTAGACAACAGCGAAACTACACACAGACTGAAATGATACACCTTCCTGATTCTACCAGACAGACCTGAGTACAAGCATTAAAGTGATACCTAAGTGAACAAAAAAAATGAGTATATGAGTTATGCCACTGGTCATCACTTATTGAACATATACATTTATAGCAGTCTCGGCAGATTATGCACAATAAATGTGTGGATGAAAAACTGAACCCTTGCCGTCATAGTCACTATGTAATGTATTTTACAAACATGCTTGGCCATGTCAAGTGTACATTTCGCACATATAGCCTGTTATTGAAAATTCTTGCTTTTGCAGTATACACAAGTCCTCTGTCAGTCCAGGCTTTGCAAAGAAGATCACGCCTATCATATTTATCTTATGCTACAATGGCACCTTAGTCACTTAAACAGTCATAAGCTTGACCACCACCAAGTTTAGCCTCTTACATTTTCTATGTCTGGTTTCGCCTTTTTTTTATACTGCAAACATGTTCATACTCATGAGTCTGTATTACCTCTACTTGTTGCCTGCACAATTTTGTTATATAATCATATGCATATGTAAGGTTGAAAGCTGTGTGCAAATCGCAGATCAGTGTGCACCTTGGAAAATTTCCGATGGTACACAGAACCTTGTTTTGCTGCAATTTTAAGAGGGACATGCCTGTCGCTACTTCCCAGGCATGTTTGCTTCTTCAGTTTGTGAACTTCTGATTTATTGTGGGTGGGTCTCCCACCCCCACATGCATGCACTTATATAAAAATGGCACACCTCTTGAAAACTCACCGAGAGCACTCTCTGGTGGAAGATTCACTTCATCTGTATACAAATACTGCAGAAACGCATGATATACCACATATGAGAACTGGTCCATTTCAAGAACACTGCAAGAGAGAATCCAGAAATAATGAGAGCAGCTTCAGAAACAGAAATAAAAGTCAAGACAAGCTGCCTGGTAACAAGGAATGAATTTTCATAAAACTGACCTCCACAACAATGACGTGAACTACAGAGTAATAAAACCTGCCTAGAACAGAACAGGGACTGCCAGTAAAGCTGTTTTCAGTGGAAAGGTTACGTTTCCAAGAAAAACTAATGTAAATTACCTCTAATCAATACTAACTGTCGAAATGTAAAGGAGTAACGAGAATTTAACAAAAAATATCTTCATTATTTAATGTTTTGAGTTTAATTCTGTTCTGAACTGTGCTCCCTGGAATTTATCCAAGAAAGAACATTCTTGCCACTAATGGCAACGGATTACACCAAACTGTCGATAAAATTATACACAATTATTTTGACAGACTAAGGAAAAAGAAAAAGGAAGGTAACAAAATGGGTACCCCTCAGAAACAGCATAATGTATATAGTATGTATGTAGCATGGATTCAAACTTGTGATTTGGAACACCAATATATTACTTTAGTACTCCTTTATTTATAAATATAGGCACTTAGGTGAAACCTGTGTTCTGTGCTGGTGGCATAAGCCATAGCTGTTATGCAACTCAACACCACATTTCATGCCCTGCCGAACACCATGTACTCAAGTTAAACAAAGACTTGCCCAAAACATAAAACTGAATTCCTTTGAGATCACATTATAAGCAAGTTTCATTTTATGTTTATACAGGGGACTGCTTGAGTAATGAAAATAATTTAATAAAATATACATTTATGAATATCAGTATGATAATCTTACATGCATGCTTACATGTGTGTTCATTTCAATGTTAACACAGTAAGGAAGCAATGTGTGAAGTGTTACAGTGCTACATCTATTTACCTCCTGCTATCTTCCTCCCAGTGGTCTTGGAACATGGATCGGAAATACTGACACCNTATGCATGCTTACATGTGTGTTTATTTCAATGTTAACACAGTAAGGAAGCAATGTGTGAAGTGTTAACAGTGTTAGATCTATTTACCTCCTGCTGTCTTCCTCCCAGTGGTCTTGGAACATGGATCGGAAATACTGACACCTTATTTTCAGAACAGCCTTGTGTACATGTATTGGTGTTCCTTTAACTGTAATTGTCAAATCACTGCTGCTCTGTAATCAAATATTTCATCTTACAAATATTACTATTCTAAATACAGAGTTTTAGAAGGAAAGAACCAAAGACGAAAATGGTTCTAACCCTTTCTTGACAAGCATTAGGATATACCATGACTACAGTACAAGCATATTCTGTCTATTACACACAACAATTAAAATGTAAGGAATTCTGGATACTATCTGACAAAGTATCATGGACAAAAATAAGTGATCCTGCAGTATGACAATAATTCCAAAGAGCATCTCGATCTCAATTTTGAATGGATATCCCTTCTCTAAGGGTAAAGCTAAAGAAACAGCAGACTAGCAAGGCACAGCATTTGACATGTGATTTATGCTATTTGATACCTAATGCCTAGATTACGTTCTTTCCAATTAAATGCAGCACCACTAGTTTTGATATTACACTAACTTCTTACAAACAATGAAAACGTTCAGATTTTGTAATTACCTATCTTCATTGAGCCCTCTTGCAAAGATTACAGTTGCTCCATTGGTTACGAAATTCTCTTCCTCCTATGGAACCTGACTGTTCGTAACCATGTTTCATAACAGCCTGCTACTGTACCCCCATCCTAAGCCAGACAAATCCAGTCCACACCATCCAGCCTCATTTCTTTAACATCCTTTTACTGTTATCATATCCCCAGTGATCTCTTACTTTCAGGTTTCCCAATTAACATATCATACAAGTTTCTTGTCTCCTGTATGACAACTCTTCATTTTGCTTCGCTTCCCCACTAACATTTAGTGATAGGCACACTCAGGAATTGTGTGTGTCTGTTCCCCCTTGCTGCTAGGTAATGAGGTCTCCTCTTCAACAAGAGGATCAGCCCTTCAGTGCATGCGCTGTGACTGAGCAAAACTAGCAGACCTCCCTGTCCTCCTCTCTCTCAGATGGAGCCTCAATACTTTTTCTGTTGAACGTCTGCATAATACATGGAATTGGATACTTAGTTAACACCCAGAAGACAGAGAAGATAGCCACTGCTAGGAAATGGCCTTCATATTACTGTATATGCACATTCAAGTCCAAATATTTTTTAGCCTATTCTCCCTACTTTGAATAAAATATAAAAGTAGGATTATGAATCACCTTGCTCTGTGTCCGTATGTAATCGCCACTTATTGTTGCTAGGCAATAGCTCAGTAAATATGTTCCCATAGATACAAATACAGAGGAAACAATAGAAAAATTGTTGGATGGATCATTTTCTATATGATGTAGGTGATATCAAAAGGAAACAGGCAAGTAGTTCTTCCCAGAACTTCTTGTTCAAAATACTGTCTTCGGTATCTGGTTGCTTTGAAACAGCAAGTCAAGGAAGATTACTGAAATGCATATGTTAGTCTGGTCTTCTGTTTCATGTACTTCAGTTTACTAAAGTTACCTCACAGAGGTATGTTTGTTAAAAAAATATTATATAATTATTTTATCACAAGATCATAATGGTTACTGTTTCTGTGGAGTAACTCCAAAATTCAGAGTCAGGGCCTGTTTTGAGTTTTGCCCGAACACTCCTTGCATTTGGGTGTTCTCTCGAAAGATGACAAGTTCATGTTTTATGCACTTCACTTCAGAACCAGGGTCATATAATTCCGAATAGCTATCATCGATGGACTTTCAATAAGGTGTAAAGGATCTTGAAATCTTCAGAAGTTTCCAAAAACATAATTATGAATAATTATGAATTATAATTCATCTTGTCTTGAAATCTGATCAGCAACTCTGTAAAACACTTCACATCAATAATTTCTTCTGTATTTGCATTAATGACATGAGCTGCAGAAAACGTGTAAAATCCCAAATTTCAGTTTCTTTTATGAACATTCTAATTTTATTTTCAGATGAAAGTACTATGCTAGTCAATTCAGTAATAATTTTTTCTCCTGATACCATTCATTCTCACTTAACTCCGCATTGCCTGGGTGTCATATCAACACTGTGCAGTTTCTTTTATACCTTGCTTTACCTCTACAGGAATAATATAATATAAAATTAAAGACACTAATTAATGTAGATAATTTGGTGCAATTAAATAATTCAAATTTCAGGGAGAAAGAAAGTTAGGAACAGGCTGGAACAGAGGACATGAGACTATTCAAGAGTGCTAATGGCTGCAACACAACATCACAGCAATGAAATCAGTCAGATCTACTGATTCAGTTAACGTCATATTAATCACATTTACTTTCACAGACACAAGTAGCGATTTCAACACAGACAATGTTCATTAACTTTAAATTCTGACATCATAAATTCAATTATTAACTTAAATTAAAACTATTACATACATTTATTATACTTCAGCTACTCATATGTATAATATTTAGAAGTTAAACTGTACAAATTAAATCTTTTCAACTTAATTTCACTTATAATTTAGACTACAGAGCACGCATATCACACATCCACATGGTGCCAGTATTTGACACAGTATTTTTTTTATAATTTTGAATGCACAGCATGCATGACACACACATCTATACTGTTCAGAGGTTCAACATGAAGCACACTTCACTTCAGAGCTCTGTCTGCTACCTGCTTCATTCTGGTTTCTTGCCTGACTTATTTTACAACCCTAAGATGGAGGTGACATGTCCCTCTTAAACATCATCTTACTTTCACCCAACCACATGGCTTTATAACCCTGAAGACAGAACTGTTCATAACCACTGGTGGAAACCTCAAATCCTGCACAGTGTTCCTCAATGGGAAGGCTAGTCTTTGATATGATCAATGATTCAAGAAGCTGTATTGGTTCTGCTTGCTATCTGTGTCACGCTGGTTTCCAACTTGGCTTATTCTTTGACCCTGAACATAGAAGTGACATGTTCCCCTGAAACATCTGTCGACTTTCAACAGACTATGCGGCGTTATATCTCAAAAGATATAATCTCTTCATAACCACCACTGCAAGAACCTTAAATCCTACTTTCCTTGTGTTTTCACAGTGTGTTGCTTAAGCAAAGTATTAACTTTTACTTCTACCAAATACAGAAAGGTTTAGGATAAAAAAACGAGTACATACATTACCAAAAGTGCATGGAAGACATCATGCAATCTTTGACTTTTAACAATTAACCTCCTACTGATCCACTCAAGTTCTGAACCACTGCAACATAGAAATTTTACTTACTGGATTATCAAAGGCAGTTTTCAAACTATCTGTTACTTTTTCACCAGAATCCAAGTCTACTCCCATCGGTTTCCACATTACACTTGGCGTTGCGAAACATGCAAACACATCATGTAAAGATGTAAATGGAGTTTCTGTTGGACTTTTTACATTCTGACCTGAAATTTTATAATCATAGAAAAGCACCCATTTAAAACAAAGAGAAAGCAGATACCTGTACATATAAGAACCACAAGATTTTTCATGTAGAAAATGTCAGAAATTATAGCTGTCTTCATAAGCTTCTGCCTATTTTTAGTTTGCAGAATGTGGTTTCAAACACATTAACACAATAAAAAATAATCAGTAGACTGATGACAGAGAGACCACCTTTCAAATCTGTTATGCCAATAATAGAATTACAAAACTCAGGAAGGATTTACAGTATACGACACTACCACTGTAGTTTCACGCTACAATTACATAAGAGAATACTATACAATCACCTTTATAAAACTTGCTGACTACACAATATTACAACTATTAACATAATTACTTGTGACTAACAATGGCATGCAAGTATATATCATCTTACATGTTCCGAAGCAGCCACAAAAGTGACACTGCAACTCCTATAATTCATAATTCTAACAAGGATCCAAAAATAAAACATGGTACAAAATATGGCATAACATTACACACCAAAGGAACCACCACAAGTTCACACTTTCCTGTTTCTTACAATCTGTATTAAAGATAGTGGTGGTACAAACTTGTAAGCCGGAACCTATAGTAGTGTTATTTAATGCAGGGTCCTGAAATTATGTATGATAATACAGCTTCAACAATAAGTAATCTGTGTTAAGCTGAATGTTTGTTTGCAGAATATGGAAGAACTAGAAAGTCATGCAAAGATATTCATTTAGGTTTCAGCTTGAAAGCAATAAATAGTGAAAAACTGGAGTTATAAATATGAAATTTGTTATGATACTAGATTATAAACTTACAGACAGTTTTTCACACACAATCTTTTAGGTAAGTCAGTACTAACATGGTAATGATGTAAACCCCTGAGATTTCATTTGACAACTTTAATTAGTTTCTGTAACATGATAAGTTCTTCTCATAGGGAAAACATTACTATTTATGTACTGTACTTATAAGTGGAAGCTAAGAGAATCACTCAGTCCAGCAGGACTTGATCCTATGACCACATACAATCTTAATATCCTAGCCCACCCACTGCATTACATTGCTTGACCATGAACTCAGTCACATTATCTAAATATATCAACAAGATTTGTACAACTAACTCCATGGAATAGGATCAGAATTGAGAAACTAATAGTCATTCTGCAGTCAATAAATTCCCCATCCAAAAATTCATTATGTTTACATGAGCCTTCCACTGGACCCTACCCTAAGCCATTACTTCACACCATATATCTTTATTATCCATTTTAATATTATTCTCCCATAACATAAACTACACTCTTTCCATATTAGTGAAATTATCTTACCTCTGCATTGCCCCCACATATACACTTTCGAATTCTGTGTCATGGCAGTTGATATGTGATTATAGTGAGTTGCTGCTACATCTACAATCCTGGAATAACAAAGAGTTACAAGCTTTCTTTTTATCTAACACACATAAAACTGTGACATTCATTGCATCGTCGGGCCAATTTTAATTTAATGAATACAGAAAAAATTAGAGAATTATTTAAATGAGGAAACCGCCTACAAAATGCACCAAAAAATGTTCTAATTTTCTTGGGTCAATTAATAATATTATTTCACAGTGTACAATAATGGTTATTGTTGATGCACCATTTATATTGTTAAAAAGACACCAAAGTCGTTTCTGACAGACCATGTGAATGCAGTTTCTGCAACACCCAACAAAGAGTGAATAGTGTGAATTAGACATGAAAAAAGTTTAAATTACAAAATATACACAGATGTCAATGCATATTTGATTTAGTTCAAGTTTAGGTTTTCAATCAACCCTCCGAAGGAGGGAATTTAATTACCAGGCTATAGCATGATGTGGAAGAAACTTTTAAGGGTATTTACATTTTAATCAACCAAGAGTAAAAATTTCCTGTACTCTGAAATGAAATTTGGAATATAAATTCTCTACATACTCTAGATCATAAATACTATCACATGTTTATGGGTATGACTAATAAGAAGGGTTTTGGATTGGATGATTTGATTTATTAACATCTTGTACAATCGCTTGTAATCACAATAAATTACAATAACTAATAATAAATGACTGCCTAGGGCTTGCTCCATTCTGACTGGACTGTGATGACTGGCTCCCTCTATTCTGTTCTGAGCTCATCTGACTGGCTCCTGTTATATAATGTCAGGGAAGACCAACATCTTCAACACCATATCCAAGGAAATGTTTGTTGATCACCTGTATCCACAGAAACATCATCCCATAATGGGTTAGTTTCCAAGAATCCATCTCCACAGAAACGTCCCATAATGAGTTGGTTTCCTAGAATTCATCTCCACATAAACCACATTGGCCGACCTGTTCCCTAGCAATGGGTATACATGTCACAATATGCATTTTACATTTCCTCAGATATTCTTGTTTGTGTGGTACTCCTCGAAACACCCATCCACATTCAAAGCAATATCACAGTCATGACAATAATAAACAGTCTCTTTTCTTCTGTCATGCATGTTGCAGACCATATAATATCTCATAAACTTTGATTTCATTTCTGTAGATGGAAGTCTTCTATGAAAATGCTGTTCTGTCGGTCTCTTCACACTATTATCACCATGTTGACCTAGCACTTCACATAAAATGCTTCAATAGCAACCTTTATCAACTTTCTGCCCTACTGTTTTACTATATATGGTGAGGGAACTAGGAATTGTGGTGTTGAGGAGTTGTCTGAATAGATTCACATACAACTCATTCATTCTCTTTCACCCACAAGGTACATCTGCAGCAGCTGATCTTCCTTATCAGTACAAACTATTGGTTACAGTAATGAATCATACACACAAGTATCTGTTTTCCTTTCCCCTTTTTCATTATGGCCTGGACTTCTGACTTCATGGTAAATTGACATAATGGTCACATTCGTCCTGTCATTCCACTTTATGACATCATGCCTGACTTCACTTTAAAGCATGGGCACCAAATCAGCATCAATTTGTTCTCAAAATAGAACTAAAATGGAACTTTTGAAAACAAATATGTTTACTTAATCATGGAGCCACTTGCCAGGCAGTGAGTGCAATGTTACCACCAACTGTCCTTTAAAGAGTTCTATTTTTCTGGTGCCCACATCTTCAGGAAAAAATAAAGTCCAGGTTAACCTTGAACCACAAAGTCCCTGCCTTCATGGGATTCATTACTATGTTCACAAAATCCTGACAATGGACCCCATCTATAGCCCTGTCTGTTTGTTTCTTCCCTTCAAGTTTTTCCAACCAAAATGTTATTTGCACTTCTCATTTCCCCCATATGTACCGCACTGATCTCACCCTCCTTGTAATTGTTAAACTATGGAGCTCATCATTATCTAATTATCTTTATACTCCTGTTTCTTCATCTTTCTTAGAAGCACATAAAATGAGTCAAGTGAACAAGCCAGTATTAAGTGACAGAACATAAGACTGTCCACATACAACACTCTCCTGTTTGTAACAATCAAAATTCTGGCCCTCAGAATAAAAGTATTTCACAATATAAATATTACAAATGACAAACCTGCCGATTTCTGATGCCACATGAACTGGTGCTGAAACATTAGATCTGTTTCCAGTTCCAAGCTGTCCATAAGTATTTGCTCCCCACACATACAGTGCACCAACGTCAGAAAGGGCCATTGTATGGGCATAGCCACAAACAACTTTTGTTATAACTATACCTTGGAGGTTAAGCACTCGGCAAGGATTCAGCTGGTTCACGTTGTTTCCCAAACCAAGCTGCCCATTCCCATTGAAGCCCCAACCATACACCTGCACAATATATCAAGAGAATAACACAGTGATGAACACTTATACCTCAGTGGTTTTGTGTTGAACACTGTGACTTCAAACTGCATGTATGTCATGTTCATTGGAAACTCAGATTTTATATAAAAATATTGGATCCAACAATATATGTTTCATACTGGAAAGTTCATCAAAACTGATTTAGTATCTGGTGCTTGTTTCTTCAGAAATATAAAACAGAATTCTATAACAAAAGTTTCTCTTTCATTTTATTTTATTTCATTTCATTTATTCACCTTCCATAAATCCTGTCGAGAGTACATTCTCATGCGGATGTGGAGATCGTCCTTGTTACAGTTACAACTAAGGATTACAGTTGTCATCCAATAGCATGCAGATTTGTATAAATACTGATAAACATGTACAATATAATAAATAAGTTTATTTTAGTCTTAAAAGTAATGGCAAATCTTATACAATTTATACAGTTTTATGCAAGTCTATTAATTAAAAATTCAATAGTTAAAACATAATGTCATTAATGAGTTTTGTACAACATACATCAATTATATAATAAATTAAAATAAAGACTAGTATACAGTAATATAAAAACTGTGTATGTCTAAAATAAGCATCTAAAAACCAAAACACAGACTGACAACCTTGTCTTCTTTTAATTGTAAAGCAAGAAAACTACTCGCACCTTAAAAAGATTTATAACCAAAATATTCCTGTAAAGAATAAAAAGAATGTAAATATAAAAATTGTTTTAATTGACCTTAAAACTCTTAGTATCACTCAATATAGCCTTAGTATATTGTGGTGGATTATTACAGACCTTTGTTCCTAAACAGTAAACTCCCTTTTGGTATTTACTCAAATTTACAAGAGGCTGATGGAGATTATTTTGCTGTCTGGTATTTATTGTATGAATCTCTGAATTTACTACGAATTTGTTTCTATTTTTTATCACAAAGAGCATAAGAGATAGTATGTACTGAGATGTCAGAGGTAAGATTTCTAATTCTCTAAATAAGTTTCTGCACGAATCCCTCCTTCTGTGTCCCAACATAATTCTAATTATATTCTTGTGCATTCTAAAAATTTTTATACTTTGGGGTGAGTTACCCCCACAAGGGTAAATCATACTTTATAATAAAATTAAAATAAGAGTGATAAACCACTTTTAAGGTATTTACGGACGTGCATGGTTTAAGCGATCTTATTATGTAGCAGACTGCACTTAGTTTAGATTCCAGCTCATTTTATCATCATCATTCATTCATTTATTCATTCATTCATTCATTCATTCATTTATTTCACTTTCTAATTGATCCTGATACAGGCATAATACAAGCCATAGGATATAGAATGAGTCACAAGATAATCAATCATCAATGAATATTCCAAGAAATTTAATATTGGATATAGATGTAATGTGTTTTTTATCATATACAATCTTTATTTCAGATTTAGGATTTTTATTTCTAGCTGTAAATTGAATGTAGTGGGTTTTGTTAAAATTTGCAGAAAGTTTGTTTACTTTTAACCATTCATTTATACTACGAAAAGCATTATTTATATTTACACAGAGATCACCACTGTTTGAACTTTTAACTAACAAACTAGTGTCATCTGCAAATAATATAGGTACAGTTTTATCATTTACAGTTTTGGGTAAATTGTTTATATAAATGAGAAATAACAATGGACCCAGAATTGAACCTTGCAGGACACCATCTTATTAAGGGCTATAACTTGTATCAGAACGCTTGGGCCTTTATGTACATTCTGTAGATACAGCATGTTACCTCTCTCAATACATAAACACTGAACGGAAGCTCTGAAATTATACAATCTTGGGTTACCATATAATCAAATTGTTGAACACTGCATGAGCACAAATTACATAGCAGGTCACAAATGGGTAAGCAGCTGTTCATTTCTAATAAGAAATGGCTTTCTCTGGAATCAGTCTATAACAAATATTAATATTTGCAGTTTACTGCTGATTTCAATGGGTTGTATTTGAGTAAACTCCATCTGCACATGATTCCTCTTAATTTCAAGCACATTCAGGGACAAAATAATATGACTGATTGTAATCCATATGACTGATGCCATTAGTCATCCCAGTAATAGACCCTACTACAAAATAAACTGGAATATATTGGAAATGTATTTTCACAGAAGACCTATACAGAATGGCATTTAACTTATTTTAACCAGTCAGATGAGACTGTTAAATACCTTTCCAATGACATTGGTGATATCAGTGTTTCTTGAACATAAATTGCTTTATTACTGTAATGTGTAGAATCAATTACATACTCCTACCATGTCTTTAATGAGTGATGCAATGTTTGTACATTGTTTCTGAAGGCAACAAATGTCCTAAATATGCAAAAATCACCAATCCTTCATTATAACAAACATCTGAACTTCACTATGCCTTCTAAATAATTCCGTTCTAAGTTGTACTTGTGTTTATTCTAAAAAAGAATTTTCTTTCTCTGGCATCAGCCCATAACAAATAGGATTCCTGTACACATACTGTCAGTTTACAGTTTTTTAAATGGGCCATTCTTTACTTCTAACTAAATTGGAAACTCTTTACTTCTTCAGTCCTTATGGACCATCTTTATCACTAATTACAAATGGAAAAATTACATACTTCACCATTTTCTAATACGGCCACTGATGATGTCTGGCCACAAGCTATGGATATGGCTCTCTTTGTTCCAATAATAGAATTTACTTTTCTTGGAATACTCTGATTGGTGCTCATTCCTGAACCTACCTGTCCACAGTTATTCTGACCCCATGCATAAACCTGGAGACAAGAAGCATAAGTCATAAGTACTCAAATATAACCTTAATGTTTCACTTTATCAACATTTTTATACTTTTCAGTACATGGCCCTACTGACATTGCAGTCTTCTGTGTTATAACAGTGTCTAATCTTACACACACAATTTTTAGTTCTTATCATAACATTCAGTGGAATAGAACAATACCTCTCCATCTCTTGTTAAAGCCAGTGAATGGTGACTTCCACATGCCACTTCTATCACTTCTTTACCAAACAAATTTGGACCAATTACTGTTGGAGATAAACACTGATTTGAAGAACCATTTCCAAGTTCACAGTACCCATTATGGCCCCAAGAATATGTATCTCCTGTTTCTGTGAAGGCTATCACATGTGGGCCACTACCATATGCAAAACCTGAAAAAAAAATTGTGTATATATATATATATACATGAAATAAGCAGTTACATCTTGCAAAATTCTCTTTCCTCTCCCCAGAGATTAAGTGTTCTGTATTCTAGACTCGATTATGAGCCTCTCAATCTCTTCCTCTGTCTTCCCATATCTCTTTTGCTACATACTTCATAAATAATTTGTTTCGGAATGTGGATTCCATCCACTCTTTGGCAAGCTTGTTCTTCAACCCTGAAAACAGATGCATGTTCTTCTGAAATATCCGTTGACTTTCACTGGACCATACGGCATTATACTCTATAAAACAAAGCCTTTCATAATCACCACTGTAAGAACCTCAAATCCTTCTTTCCATTAATCTCGATTGCAAACTTATATGTAAAATGTTATAGCTTCTGCAAATTTAAATGCAACTCACTACTAAAAGGGACAGTGATAATCTCTATACCCAGGTCTTAAGCTATATAGTATTAAAACCATGGTCTCTACAACAAACTCCATGGTTTCAGTCTGCAAGCAACCGAGTGACTGCTGCTGGTTGGCGAAGTTAGTTCCAAATGCTCAAAAAGACCATCATTAACACTGACAATAATCTACAACCGAAGCAGTTTCTTACCAAGGAATCTGTGTCAGTGATTTTCCCAACAAGTTCTTTAAACATCATAAAAATTATCATGTTATTTTGGAACAACCATTTACAAGATTACATATTTGTGTACATAATTTTGTAATTTGATGTTGATATACTCAGAATCAACAGTCCTTCGTTCTGCTCATTTTAAAGACTCATCTGCTGCTGATAATTAAATAAGACAGTAAGGTGATTGGCCATAGCTGGGAAACCAGGGAACAATTCCCCAATTCCTGGCAGAGACTTTTCTCTTTTCCATCACATCCAGACTGACCCTGAGGCCCACCCAGTCTCCTCTCTAGTGAGCAGTGGAGTTCTTTCCCTGAGAGTAAAGCAACTGTAATGTGAAACTGACAACTAAACAACAAAGACCACTGAGGCGGAAGTAACTGTGACCTTAAGGTCACATGTTACAGGTAGTAATAGCGGCCTCCGTAGTCTAGAGGTAACGTTCCCACCTCATGACTCGTAGTACGCGGGTTCAAATACCCGGCGGAGGTTGTCAAATTTTTAAGGGCGGAAAAATTAAGGGAACAAGTCCTCCAGGAGGGACTTTAAGCCGTGGGTCCCGTGTCGTAGCTTTACGGCATGTAAAAGAACCTCATATCTCCAAAGGAGGTCACTGAGCCAAAATTGCGGACGTTTCCCGCCCAACAGCAGTCTCTAATACCTCTGGTAGATGGGGGAAGCATTATAGATACTTCTCAGCCAGTAGAGCCGGTCTCGCTGGCTGGGCGGGACTGATGGTAAATACCAATACCGGTAGGATATAGAGACTGGTAGAAATCATAGAAGGAAGCACAATGGACCAATACACGTCTAAGTGCATGGGGAAATCCACCCTCTCCAAATAACTAACTAACTAACTAGAGGTAGTAATGATGCCATCCTCTATGAGGTTGGCAGACATATAAGTTTTACTACATGAAAACCTATCACCCTTACATGTTTCAGTCCTTATGGACCATCTTTGGAGGGAACATCATCAAATAAAAGCATTTTTCAAATCAGTACTATTATTTATGTAAGTTTTGAGGTTTTCACGGTGACAACTATGAAGAAAGCCATCTTCTGGGATCTGGCGCCATGTGTTCTTTATTTTAGCTGATGTTTCGGAGGAACATATCGCCTCCATCTTCAGGGCTGGTGAATTGGCTTGCAAATGCAGAGAGCAGTAGCTGTAATGATTAGGAAGTGAAAAGTGCTGCTTTATATAGGAAGTAGGCAGGGGGGTGGTTAGGGAGAGGGGACCAATGGGAGCAGTGAAGAGC